>NC_085862.1:3798819-3861319 GCF_034702125.1 Engraulis encrasicolus
CCCTCTCCCTCTCCCCTGTCTCTCTCTCCCTCCCTCCTCTTCTCCCTCTCCCTCTCCCCTGTCTCTCTCTCCCTCCCTCCTCTTCTCCCTCTCCCTCTCCCCTGTCTCTCTCTCCCTCCCTCCTCTTCTCCCTCTCCCTCTCCCCTGTCTCTCTCCTCTCCCTCTTCTCTCTCCTCTCCCCCCCCCCCTCTCCCCCCCACCCTCTCCCCCCTTTCCTTACCCCACTCTTCATAAATATACCCCCCCCTCCCCCCTCCCCTCTCCCCTATTCAGTCTGCTTGTTGCATGGATATGCAGGAGAGGAGGACTCCCACCATTTATAGCAACCGAGCAGTGCCCACTTATGCAAAAAAGCTGCCTGGGACCCATGTCGAAAAGCCCACCCTACGTCTAAAAGCCCACCCTACGTCAAAGCTGGGACCCATGTCTAAAAGTAGTTCTGGACAATAAGATGATATATATCGTTATTGTGATATAAAAGTGTATATCATGACCTTTCTCCTATATCGTTTATATCGTGATAGTAATTTTATCAATTTTATACAATTGGATATCATTTAATTATATTTCATGTTGTCACAATACACACTATAAGTTAATGTAACTGTAAAAGTAAAAATAAAAAGATCCATTTTAAAGAAAGGTTGTTTTGCGACATGAAACAATAAAGAGCAAATAAAGAGAATAACTGAAAACGTATGTAATTGTTCTATATCGTGATATATATCGTTATCGTGACATAAAGTAATCTAATCCATATCATGATATAGTTTTTTTTCCATATCGCCCAGCCATGTCTAACAGCCCACCCTACCTCAAAGCTGAGACCCAGGTCTAAAAGCCTCCCTATACGTCAAGAGTGGACACGTCCAACTCTGGCCACTGAGGAACATGAGTAGGCTTTTTCCCCCCTTTTCTTTTCTTTCTTTTTTTTTACATCACCATTGCTAACGGAAATCAGTTCCATCAACGCATTTCCCACTCTCCGATAAAAAAAATCACTCAACACACAACTGCGCCGATTTAATTTATGTTAACATCCGCCATGGTTCCACATACATTCACACATTCACACACACACACACACACACACACACACACACACACACACACACACACACACACACACACACACACACACACACACACACACACACACTCTCTCTCTCTCTCCCTCTCTCACACACAGACACACACACACACTCCACCGCCCTGCGTCTGCCCATTCACTGAATTCATTTAAAGAGATTTATTCCCTATCAGACTGCATAATGCAGGGGGCATAATTTAAATCAACTTATAAGAAAAGCCGCACAGAGCGCACACGGAGGCTGCTTACGCATACGCATAGCGACTCCACAAAGCTTAAGGACTCCATTGTGAACAGCATTCACTCACAAGAAGTCAAGACACCCCCATCACCATACACACACACACACACACACACACACACACACACACACACACACACACGAAAACACATTCACACACACATACGCACACAAACACACACACAGACACACACACACACACACACACACACACACACACACACACACACACACACACACACACACACACACACACACACACACACACACACACACACACACACACACACGAAAACACATTCCTTGACAACCCTAAATTAGCTGGAAATTATGGAAGGTGCGTCTTCATATGCCTACATGTGTACCGCTAACAGGGGACGTGTATGTATGACGCATCGTTTCCCAATGATCACCACCCATGAAAACAGCCATAACAGAATCGTACACCAACAAACCTTGCAAACACAAACTGAGCCCTTTCTTGGTTTGATTTTGGGGTGAGAGGCACTTGCACCCCCTCCTCTTTCTCTCGCCCTTTCCCTCTCTCTCTCCCTATCTATCTCTCTCTCTGTCTCTCTCCCTCTCTCTCTCTCTCTCTCTCTCTCTCTCTCTCTCTCTCTCTCCCTCTCTCTCTCTCTCTCTCTCTCTCTCTAGTCGGAGTTAGGGGTGGACAGGAGAAAACTAATGCAGCAGTGCAGGTGTCCTGCCTCCTTCCAACACGAGTAACTTTACTGAGTAACTGGTCTACAGTTTCTATAGAGTGATGTGCTTGATTCTGCTACTGGATGGATCAAATTTGGGGGTTTTCTTTTCAGGTTTTTAGCTTTTTTTCAGTAACATCAACACCTAGCCACCCGATTAGATACAACGGAATAACTGGTGCAACTGCTATGCAATATCATGTGTTAGTTAGTTAGTGTTGTACTACTTAAACCATAAACTGACTTGTACTTTTACTTTGGCCACCTTTGTAGCAGTGGCAGTAGCAGTGTCAGTCGTGCCACTGTGCTTGTGTTGATGCTGCTGGTGGAAATGGAGGGATTATCACCTTCTTCCCCATCGCTTATCCATAAACACAGGGAGGCCACCGCAGGAGGAAACTGTGCAAGCGCGTGAAATGACAAATCCATGGCATTTGCATCTCACATCCATACATATATATATATATATACACAGTTTCCTTTCCACCCATCCCTGATGTACACATTCAACAGCAGCACAGCACAGCACATGATTGGTCCCGACCGCTCCAAACGGAGGGATGCTGGCTCAAAAGACAGTGATTGTGATTGTTATGTATCATTATCCGACACTGTTGTATGCATACATACATACAGTACATCAAAGCCGTGCACGCACAAGCATGAGTTCATGTACTACATACTCCACACTGACCCATAGCTAAAATACAACGATGCCTCTCTGAACCAGAACAAAAAGCTTCATTGATCTATTTACTTTACACAATGAGATATTGAATACTTATACAAGGCAGATGGCTCCATCGAGTTGGGAGGAGTGAAGGGAAAAAAATCAGAAAAAAACCCAATATCTGAGCGAACGCAAGGTTCAGAGGTGGTGCTACAGCGTTGGGATAGCCATGGGCTATTAAAATCTCCTCTGATCTCTCGTCTCAGACTCCGTGATGCATGTCTTCCTTTGAGCGATGCTAATACGTTGTCAAGCAGACCTACAGTACAGTAGCTGTGTCTGTGAATAAGGGAAAGATGATTTTATTTTATGTTTTTAAATATTGATGTATACTGAAGTTCTTTTCATTGTTGTTGCATGTGTTGCTTTCTGTGTTGGAAGATGTTTTTGCTTGCTTGACCTATACTAGCCTAGCTGCGTCTGAGAATAAGGTAAAGATGATTTAAAAAATAAATAAATTGATGTACAGTATACTATTCTTTTTATTGTTGTTGCATGTATTGTGTTGCTTTCTGTGTTGGAAGATGTTTTGCTAGCTTGGCCTGACGCTAGAGACGTGAGAACATCACGTATACCAGTCTGGTGCACAGAAACACAGTCGGCAGCATGTACGTGTAGCATGAAAAGGCAAGCGAGATTACAATGTGATTATCTGAATTACTACCTTCTTGTATTTCCTCACAGGAATCAGTATGCTAATACTGTTCCATGCTACACAAATACCTAATGCTTAACATAGCCTTTGTATAATGTGTAGTTCTGAACCGTCAGGGAGATTAGTCTTTTTTTTTTTTAAATGGTTTACTATGTCAGCGATTATAGAGGGAAAATATGTGTTAATGAAGGTGTGAATTAATTGATATGCGTCCCCTTACATATTCACCCTTCAGTCACTCAGCAGAACCAGAACCAAACCTTGGCCGCCAACCTCACACACATACAGTCACCATGTGGCATGATGTCTATGCACGTGTGTGTGTGTGTGTGTGTGTGTGTGTGTGTGTGTGTGTGTGTGTGTGTGTGTGTGTGTGTGTGTGTGTGTGTGTGTGCATGTGTGTGTGTGTGTACGCAACAAGATGTGCAACAATGTGGGTTTTCCTAAGAGGTTCACATGAAAAGAACACCGAAGGAGGTTAGTCACAGCTCCAGTTCTATCCAGATAGACAGTGAAAAGGAGTCTCATGGCTAATTGCTGCACGGCTTTGCTAACGCGGCCACGTGAAATGGCTTCAGTTGGCAACACAGCGCCTGGTAGCCCTCATCAAGTGCGATAGCCATTTCATCAAACCAGTGGTCATTGGAATATAGTATTTTATTTTTGATTTCTATTATTATTTTTGATGCATTTTTATGTATTTTCATGTCTTTTTCGCCTTTATTTCAGACAGGACAGTGAAGAGTGACAGGAAGTGAATGTGGAGAGAGAGAGAGACGGGGCAGGGATGGGAAATGACCCAGGTCGGATTTGAACCCTGGGTGCAACCCTTGGGCATGCAGGAAAAAAAACATGTGGGAAGCTTAGCGCGCTTTCTATGGTAAACAGGTAGGACTCAACACAACCTATTCCAAGTGAAATGGATAAAATGATGTAGCTCCAAATAAGTTCTACATGCCGCCTTGTTGTAGACTAAAATGTCTGTTATGACAGAGCATGGAGCACTGTTTCTCACTGTGCTATTCTGGTTGTTTTCGGCATATTCTGGACTACTGCGTGAGCTATAGGCTGCTATAGTGATATGTCCTTCAAAGAAATCCTTTTATCTACTTCTGACTGCAACATCATGCTTCCCCAACACTGAGTCCAGAATAAAGTGTTCAGTTCAGCTGCTGAGTGAATACCACTGCAGACATAGCCGATTTTGCGGATGGGCCCACCGGCAAGCCTGCTCACTCATTACTAAATAAGACTTAATTACATCATAACAGCATTGCTATGACATTACCGGGAGCATTAAGCAACAGATTACGACTTGATCACTACAATTTTCGTGACAGTAAGGTTATAACATGGGCTCTGCGCAAATTATTAAATATAACCTCATATGCGACTTCCCACAAGAGTTGTTCGCCAGCCACACAGAGTTTAGTTCCATCTGTGGGGACCTTCATTCAACTAACTATGAATGTTATAACTTATAACTCACAATACTAGGCTGTATGGTATGACATGAGTAGCATATCCTTCCTCAATATAGCAGCATGTTGCATCCTAATGGTGTAAGGTCCTGATATGCGCAAAACACACAGGAGGCCAGTAGTAGGCCTATATGCTGCACTTACCAGTTTCTCATGCTCCATGTTCTTAGTACTGGGCCTTTAGTGGGAATGTGCAGTAGACGTCATCAGCAGAGCTGCATAGAAAATGGGAGCAGACAAGGGGAAAAGAAAAGGGAAAGGGAAAGAGAGAAAGAGAACAATTAGTGATTTAAATTAACATAAAATCTTGCCACAATACGTGCTATTTTTGCTTGTGTAATTATTAGCAAAACACCGTTGTGCTTGCGTAAAACCATAGGCTACCCTTGAGATGGGCATCGCATCATCCTTTCACATAGGCCTACACAAGCGCAGATCATTAATATTCGTGAAAACGGCTAGCGAGACCATGAAATAGCCTAGTATTAAAGCATTCCGATGTATTCCTGTAAGTTACTGATTTTAAATGTGAATTAAATAATAAGAAAGCAGATTGTGTCCTCGCAGAACTAATCTGCCATCAAACAACGCATAGATTAATGACACAGCGATAAAGCCTAACACTGCATGAAATATTTTCACCAAATAAGGCCCAAACGGACGCTGTGATCTGAAGAATTAGCGGACAAATATTACAACTCCAGATAAAAGTGTTACGATAACTTCAAAAATTGAGGCCTACACGTGGATATTTTTTTCCCATTATTGTAAAGAAAAAGCACACACGGGCAGATTAATCTAACCAGCAAGAGGACATTTCAACAAAGACAGCGTTCTGTGCCGAAAATGTGAAAATTATTTTTAAATCGGTGTTTGGGGCACATTTAGACCGTCTGAGTTATAACTGCCTGCTGATGTTTGATCAGTCCAGCAATTACACTGGTTATTAGATTATGTTTTTGAACACGGTGACTTGACTTCGCGGGAAGGACGCATCTTCTTGAGGGCTTACAATGGACAAAAAGCTCGTTTGGGAGAAAAAAGCCAAGAGGTATGGGCCATACAAGCATTCAGCTAATAACCAATTCAGACAAATGAAGTAACAGTCGCTTCCAGCGCAGCTGTGAACGCGTGTTCCAATGCTCTCGCGTGTGCGCGCACACACAAATTAGCGACCACGCATAACACAGCTGTAATATATTCACGTTTAGATTATTCGATTCTAGTTCCAGAAGATGGTGTTTTACAATGCGGCACAGACATGTGAAAAGTAGCTGAATGAATTTGTATCACTAATGCACTATTTAGGCCTGCGTAGCCTACAGGGTAGGCCCTAGTCCTGAAACCCCATCCTCATCATATTAAACCTACACTCATTCCATTGCCTAGACATACAAATAACCTGTTTCTCTCTTTTCATCAAATAAACTAGTGGTTATTCCTGGACAAAAAAATGTCAGCCTATTATTTGGCATTGGAGGATTTCAGTTTAAACATGTAGCTTTAGCAGTAGCCTTGGTGAGTTTAGGGCCGGATATCAGCCTTTCCATTTCGTTCCTTGCTTGGGTCAGGGGCTGTTGCTAAGCTACCACACTCAGAATTCATAAGTTGAGAGAGAGAGAGAGAGAGAGAGAGAGAGAGAGAGAGAGAGAGAGAGAGAGAGAGAGAGAGAGAGAGAGAGAGAGAGAGAGGACCAGGATGACAGAAAACTAGCGCATGATTGACATTTGCTTTTTGAAATGAAGAGAATAATAGCTGACTGTCAGTCAAAAAAAAAAAAAACCCACAATAAATGTGCACTCAAAAGGTATTTCAGTCACAACAGCACATGGTTAACGAACACAATAAACTTGTAAGGCCCAAAAAAAGTTGTACGACACTATGGTTGCAGCAGTGTTAATGGAACTGTACAGCCTTACACTAGAACTCCAATCATGACTCCACTTTCTGTGCCAACTTGGACTGCCAACATGCCCACAAATACATAGCCTACTACTACTGAGGCATTAATAAACCACTGCTCATGCTATTGAGGCCATGTCTTATGTGTGTGTGTGAAAGAAAGAGTGAGTGAGAGAGAGAGGGAGTGAGAGAGAGAGAGAGAGAGAGAGAGAGAGGGAGTGAGAGAGAGAGAGAGAGAGAGAGAGAGGGAGTGAGAGAGAAAGAGAGAGAGAGAGAGAGAGAGAGAGAGAGAGTGAGAGAGAGAGAGAGAGAGAGAGAGAGAGAGAGAGAGAGAGAGAGAGTCTTGTACCATGTTCTATCTCTCTATAGAGCTGAGCTATTGAGAGACAACTATAAGGACCTCTGACTTTAAATGAAAAAAAAACTGAGTTAAGGAACATCTCATGTCAGAACCTAGCATCTTTGTCTCAAGTAGGCGTTTTGTTTGTCGAATAGTCTGATTTCCCGAGGCGAATGGCCCAAGTGTCGACCAGCGTGATCAGAGGAGACTTACAGAGGTTGTGCAACCACAGCAAATAAAACTATTATCTCATGAATAATCTCTTATTTCCAGCACAAGCAAGTAAAGGTTGTGTTGTCTTTGCTTAGGGAAAAAACCAAACTATTTTTACTCACAGATCTGGCTAACCAAGTTGAATCACACCAGAAGACCAGTGATTGTGCAGGCCCCACCACTAACCTATAATACATATAGTATATTTGGTATGCAAGGCTCTAAATTAAAATTTTTCATCGCCAGCCAAAATGGCTAGCAGATATTAATCTTACTAGCCAAACACACACTCACTAATGGGTCAAATTGGCTAGTAAGTTAGTCTATTCTACCAGCCAAACTGAAATTTTGTCAGCATTTGGCTTGTTGGCTGGTATTAATTTAGAGCCCTGTTTGGAAGAGAATATCTGGGTTTCATTCAAATTCAGTCATACAAATTGGACATCCCATAAGATTGGCAATAAACAGCTCCACTTTGACTACATTTTTTTAAAATGTGCATATACAAGTTCTACCCATTAAAAGGTATGGATTCATTTCTCAAACAGAGGATACATCGGGAAATACTATTTGCTTGAGGTACTGTAGAAAATTCTCTTCAGCATGATTGTAGAACCCGTTTTCACTCCATGTACGTGTATATGATAAATCTTTTCATAAAATATGTTTACAAAAATAACAAAAACTCATTTCACATACATCCTTTGTAGGCCTAGGCCTTTCTATAGCGAAATGCAGAAAAGAAAAAAATCAGTTTGCTGAGATTCAAATTTATATTGCCACAGAGGGACCAGACAATAACTCTGGCAGCCATGTGCCAGGTGCTCAGACAAGACTCCATCTGGTGGGCCCCTCTCTCTCTCTCTTTCTCTCTCTTTCTCTCCCTCTCTCTCTCTCTCTCTCTTTCTCTCCCTCTCTCTCTCCCCTCTCTCTCCCTCTCTCTCCATCTCTCTCTCCCTCTCTCTCTCTCTCTCTCTCTCTTTCTCTCTCTCTCCCTCTCTCCCCCTCATTCTCCCTCTCTCTTTCCCTCTCTCTCTGTCCCTCTCTCTGTCTCTCCATCTCCATCTCCATCCCCAAACCAGACCCAGACACAGACCCAGACCCAGACTAATGTGAGAGGAAAGGTCTGGTCTTCTCCCAGACAGACAGCCCCCCCCCTCTTGATTGCATTTCAATCACTCAGCAGAGGAAATCATCAACTGAGCAAATCTTTTTTTTTTGCATGTGTGTGTGTTTGTGTGTCTGTGTGTATATATGTGTGTGTGTGTGTGTGTGTGTGTGTCTGTGTGTATATATGTGTGTGTGTGTGTGTGTGTGTGTGGTGCTTATAATAAATGTAAATACATTCACAGTGGTCGTGTGAATTTGTAGCTCGTCATCATGCAAGGCCGTCGCTGGTATGCTTTCACAAGGCGTCACATTTAAGTGCAAAGTCCTTCAACATCAGTTCAGAGTTTTGAGGAACATTTAACGTCAATTTTATGTCTACAGTGTGTTTACAGTACACCCCACATAACTGGACCTCTGCATGTAGACTCAAATCAGCAGTGAAAAAAAATAGAATGTCATTGGTGCGACTCTTGTTCATATATTTTCTTCAACATACAGTAAGACGTTAAATGTGTCTGCTTTGCAATGTCCTCTATGCTGTACACAGTAGTCGTGATGCAGCTGGCTGTGGCTGTATATAGTACACAGTATATATACTGTATGTGCACTTAGCAGAGCACAAAATCTGCAAGAATTCCCCGCTGATTACATCTACAGCAGATGCTGTAGGTCTATGGAGGACGGGAGAGGACGAATGTGGCCTACGGTGTCTCCGATCACATGCAGGCCTGTGAGCCACATATTGCAGACTACCTATGCCCTGCTGACAAGGCAGCCATGACGCACAGTACTCTCACAGCCACAAATATGTACAAACAAAGACTATATAAATGCAGTCCATTTAGTCCATTATATGAGGTAGTGAAGACTCGTCTCTACCGAGAGAGCTTCCCTGCAAAACATAACTAACTCTGCTCACCTCTAATCATGGGTACTAACCTGCAGAACATTTCATAGGTCCTCTACTATTTTTCTGCTCTCTATCTGTTCTACATTACTCGTATACTGCTGTACTCTGTACTGACCCCACACTCTGTACTTGCTCCTATACCCTCCTTGTAAATCGCTTTGGTCAAAAGCGTCTGCTAAATGTAATGTAATGTATGGGGGGGGGACCTCTCATGGCAAGGGACATGGACATTTCTATGTTGAGTCAAGAGATGTGTGCCTAATCTGAGTGACCGATGGCACCAAGAAGCGATGATATTATTGTGCTCAAGATGTAGAGAAATAAGCAGGTGCATGGACCCAAATAGAACAGTTTAACAGCTCGCACACGGAGAGCACTGATGAAGGCAGAGCCCTTAAACGTCTGCTACTCTGCTGTAAGAAAAATAGAAAAACTCCTTCTGCTTGACCATAGTGTCTTTTTTAGTGAGCAAACCTGCTCTCATCTTTGACCATCCTTCTGGTACCTGCCCTGGCTACGACAACAAACGGGCCAGTGCACTAATCGAGGACGCCCCAATCAAGGTACTGCTTTGTACAGCACTTGAACTAAATGGCATTGCCACTAGTCTTGTCTTGAACTGACGCAACAACAAGTCCATATTAAAACTAGATTAGCCACACTACGTCTTTCTGGGTGCCCAGAGGAATACGGCATAGTCATACAAACTATAACAAGCTGTTAAACACAATCTACTCTGTCGCTCATGTGACAACTACCAGACAATGTAGGCAGACCAGTCACATACTACAAATGGGCATAGAGGTGAGGAGGTGAATATAGGCCTAAGTGTACACCTCCAATGAGGTCAAATGTAGGTTACACATGGCATTAGAGCAGAGGGTGATGTTTGACAGCTCACACACCTGTCACATTCATCTCTGGAAACTGCACAAATTAAACAGAACATGGAACTACCTGAAGAGGGAATTGGACTTGCTTGTCACTCAATTGATTGTATGACTAAACATAGCAGAAGAAAACACTAACCAAAAGTTACAGAAATATCTATTTGGTCCCACTTTCAAACTGATGAAATTGAAATATATAGTGGGTGGTTCTGTTTTACAAGACCTATGCCAATCATATTCCTGAGTCTCAGCACATCCAGAAGGACATCTACATCTTTGATAAGCACATGGCTTGATGGTTCCTAATTCTATATAGCGTGATAGAGCACGCGTTAAGAAGCTGCTCACTGGAACACGTGACCAGACCGGACGAACCAATAGGTAGAAACACTTGTTCTAACCAGCTCCTCACCTCCCACTCATATATCAAGCACTGCCTAATTACATCACAAACCACAAGACGTTAATGGCGAGGAATATGCAGATCCTGCCTCCTCTCCTCTCCTCATCTACATAAAGTGCTCGCATCCTTTCGCCCAAGTGTGCCTGCCTGCATGGTTTTCAGGCTAGACCCCGTGTTCCCTTCTCTGTGTTTGAATGGAAGCTTCCCCGGTTATCATCCGTGCGATTTTGGTTCTGGTTATCCACACATGCATTCTCAACACAATCAGTATCTCCACATCATCTTTATGCCACATATCCCATTCGAACCTTATCGACTACCGGAATCTGCACGTCGGTATTTCCAGCGGACCCTGGCTGTAGCTCACACTGTTCCCGGCGCTCCGTTACCTTTCCTGCGTGTGCCCCCGATGTCCGAAGCAGTGTTTTCCATTCACGGTCCCCGAAGTCTTGAGAATTAGTTTATACATTCGGTTCTCTAGCTTTATGATATCACGTAAACTCATACAGCTAGATAACCAAAGAGAGAAACTAACCCACGTCTCTTAAAGGGGCCGCCGCTGTAAGGATGCCGCTTCTGTTGTGGTCACATGGAGTCTTCGCGTTCACTGGTGCACAGTGCAGCTCCGGCTGCTTCTCGCATCTCCCTCTCCCTCTCTCTCCCTTGCTCTCTCTTTCACACTCATACGCCGGCACGCTGGCACACACCGACACACACACATGCACATTTACAGTATGGCCATATTCCAAAAACAGATGGGGGAGAATGCTTAGCACAGGTGAATGGCTCAGTTAGATAAGACTTTGGACATTATATGAATTTAGATATCCCCGGTGGTACGAACATTCCTATTGTAGACTCACTGTCTTAGAATCAGATTAGATGCCCACTGCAAAATCCCTAATTAATGCCACACAACGCCTGGCATTGGTGGGGCAGGAAAGGTAGCTTGCTCCCAACACATTTCAAAATGCAGCCTGCCTGCACTACTTTCAATTTGATGAAAGCATTCAGAAGGACAGCAAAAAAAACACTACACCCAACTTGTGATCATCGTCATTTAGGCACAATGGGGCCTAATGTCATAAAAGCAACCCGCTGTTAAAAAAACACTAAACATGTCAAAGGGAAGCTTGGGTCTCTTACTTCGAAGGCCCCTCTCTCTCTTACACACACACACACACACACACACACACACACACACACACACACACACACACACACACACACACACACACACACACACACACACACACACACACACACACACACAAGGTTACGACACCGTAAAACTTTGCACTTGATCATATTTCCTTGCGCAGTTTCAGTTTAAAATTCAACACTGATGCGCGTGTATAGGTTTCTGATATTTCCACAATGTTGTCTTCAACAGAACTGGCCTACAACAGGCATATAACCGAATCAGAGGATTTGACCACCACCAGCTAAATTCATTTTAAATAGCCTAAGATCTCAATGAGAATATTGCTGGATTATTAATGCGTAATTACGCACGTATGCCTTTCAATGGATAATTCGTGAAGTATTTTCTCAAAATAAGCAAAACGCATACTCACAGGGCAATGGTATGAATAAACGTATAAATCCACAATGTCCATAATAGCCAAGTTAACAGATCATTCAGTCAGCTCGGACATGCATGGTGCCTCAGTCCCGAACAATCAGATTTGGGAACAAGTTCATTGCACCCATGTAAAGCTGCCAACGCTCAAGAAGAAAGCCAAAACACACTTCTTCACTCTCCAACGATACATTCCTTCGACCGGAGGATTTCCTCCGTTAGCTGAGTGGGATAGAACCGATGAAGACAATTGGAATTGAAGAAAAAACAAGGGACAACGCCGGATCCGAGACATCACGCAAAGCCACCGGTGACAGACTGAAGGGTCTGTGCGAGCTTGAGGGGGTCGGCTGGGCAGGGCTAAAGGGGGGGTCACAGTGCCGATGGATGCGTGATGTCATCAGCATTAGCTATGCCTAGTGATCCACATGGATGGCCATCATCACCCACAGCAGGCCTGCATGGACAATTCCACACAAATGCTTCTTTTCACTTAGGAAGAGTTAGGAAGCTCCGCTATACATTTTTTTTGACCACATAGCAACGGGTATAGGCTAACTGAATATTGGGCCTAAATATAGACTAGGCCTACTGAGAATGAGGGGAAATGACCATCTCCATAACACATATATTTCACATTATAGGTTTAATAAAGCAACATTAACCAAAGCCTCAACATTAATCTCACAGTTCCCCCAATGTGACGGTTAATTAAAAAAAAAAAATCCCGCCATGATATAGCCTACTTCACATCAGCAGGTGTAGCCTACACAGCAAACTTCCCTTTCCCCTTAAATAGATTACAGTGATAAGCACAACACCACAAGGTCTTAACAAGGCCACAGTATAATGATTCTGGATATTCTGGAAATATATCAGCAGACTCTATGCGTCGACAAATTGACTGGTAGCGTATACATACTTGTTTGCCAAATTATTTTGGAAATCAGGAGACATTGCTCCTTAAAGGCTATATGGAATAGCCGATAGTACTCCCCAATAACTGCTGTCAGTCCAACAAATTCCATAATAAGACTAATTGTCTAATATGTCCATAATAAAGCTTATTGTGGCTTTATAATAACCCACTACAGTCATTAATGGAAACAGCAGGCCCGTGTGTTATCACAGGAGGAGGAAAATAGGTTAGGCCTACATCAACTTTCCCTTCCCCTCTTTACATATATAATAGGAATACAGAATAGGAATACTGGTTTCTGGACAAAAAATGTAAGCACCAATGTGTGTGTGTGTGTATGTGTGTGTGAGAGAGAGAGAGAGAGAGAGAGAGAGAGAGAGAGAGAGAGAGAGAGAGAGAGAGAGAGAGAGAGAGAGAGAGAGATGCGCGCGCAAGCGCACGTGCGGCCTCCATTTCTCCCATGATGGGTATGGTATGCATCACATTGTGAAATCCCCTGCTGCGTTAACAGTGGAATCACCCATATATGCACAAGGAAACACGCAATCCCGAAAACGAAATCAGATACCTCGTGGGGAGTATCTGCAAGCTTCCCTGCATATGTGGAGCAAATGTAATGATTCATTCTAACCAGGACGTGATTCCAAACTTCCAAAAAAGGGAAGATGCATTCTGTCATGATGTCTCAGGTGAGATAAAGCAGACCCAATTTAGTAACTTCCCCCGTGGTAATGAGGAGAGTGAAACCCTGTCTGAGCACGGAGCACAGCCACACACTCCCGTAGAACACAGTACACAAGCCAGCAGCATGCTTACTTTTGGAGACAGAGCAGGTGCAATTCGTCTTCCTGAAAATTGAATGGTCAGGAACGCCAAATTGTCACCAATTGTGTGCCAACACGATGCCAAAATAAAAGCAGCTCAGGTGGCATGACATTCAAAGTGTGCAGATTTTGCTTTAGACCGACAGGTTAAGGAAAGTCATTGCTTGCCCGCTTTTACAGAATGTCACAACTACAGTATTGTACTAGCCCAGTTCATGAAAGGTCCTTGTAAAACCTCCTCGCTTATTTTCGTGTTACTAACGCGTTACCAAATTAAGCTACTTTTATTTCAGAAGAATGCAGATGTTTCTACCTGTGTGTTAGCATATATCTACAGCAACGCCTGGCGTTACTGGGCCTCTTTTGAAGATTTAAAAGCATAAATGCGTTAAATATGTCTGAACCACGGCTAGTGAACATTTCAATACAATATAATGAACAAGCACACACTTGACAAACATGAGAGAGAGAGAGAGAGAGAGAGAGAGAGAGAGAGAGAGAGAGAGAGAGAGAGAGAGAGAGAGAGAGAGAGAGAGAATTTAACTCGTGGTATCCCTATCGAAATAAGTAGCCTACCTTCGCCATCAGCTCTAATTTTACAATATTAACTGAAACACTTAAATGTATTATGCCTAAAATACTGCTGCAGGTGGGCACAATGCTATGCTACACATCTCAAAAAAGAAAAAGGATATATTTCTCATGTTGTTAGCTATCTTTAAGGGGATGGGGATATTAAACAACTACAGTAGGCTATATAGGCCTAGCTTAACATAATCCATAACCTTAGGTCGTCCAATTATAGATTTAAACTCAGCGAGCTAGCACTACTGCAAGTTTTCAAAATGTGTTAATTTGTAGACAGATTGAACACGTGGCTATTAAATCTTCCATGGTTGGAGCATATTTAAGTAGGCTATCCATTGCATCTAGCTATTAAGTCATCGGATATTCAAGCTAAATCACGACACAGCAAGCCATTGCTATTCCTAACCATAAGAGACCATACCGTTGAAGAGCCGTTCTGTACAAAAGGTGAGCAGGCCCTGTCCATGGTGCTGAAACCCACCGGTGCGGTTAGGATAAAGGCCTAGCACTCTTCCCTCTCCCATTTGCTACTGTATTTGGCATTGGCGAGGTAGGACGACCTGACTGTTCAGTGTGAGTGCAGGCCCCTTACAATACAGACAGGATAATATCTTAGTTAAAATAAATGTATGATATGATATTCTGTGTCACTGTTTTATTTTTACCACAGGCCTTATGCACCTGGCAAAATAAGCAGAGGTAGGACACCTTCTTTCAAAAATATTTGTTTCCCCAATCTCATAGTCACCTGTATTTATGTAGTATGCATGGCTAGTATACAAGGCCTGGGTGTTTCACTGAGGCTATATACGCCATTTATTCAAATAACTGGCCATGGTTTGCCAAATAACGTGTCATGCACAGCGTTATGGAAATAAATGATAATAATGATACTAAATACACACAGACATAATACCACTGACCACTAACGTTTTAAAATACAAATAGTAGGCCATTAGCTTGTCGTTTACTAATTTGGTAAAGAAACTTTGTAAATGCTGCATAAATGTGGGCTAATATAGCCTCTGTAGTGAGCATTGATGGTGGGGGGAAAACAGCAGGACAGCAACCTTTATTACGATATTAAAAACTAAGTATTTGCTCAATTTAAATTTCAAAAAAGATTTTTTAAAAAAATCTAAAAGACAAGTTACCTCTGTAGTACAAGCTACAGTAGAGGCTATAGTCGCGTGCACAATGGCTTAGTTCACCTGTTGCCTTTTGATGCTAGGCTTATAAGGCCACAATTCCAATTAATTTTGTGATGCTAGTAAATATATAATATCTGATTTCTCAAATGAATAACATAACTTCAAACCTTGGGCTGATTAGATTTAGTGTAATTTAAAAGGATTACTTCCCGTTTTACAGAGAGGGAGTTTACACGCCTAAGCTATGCTATAGCATTTAAGAATGCACAATTCTGAATGTTCAAGAGTAATGCAACAGTCACAAAACACCTGCCATCTTTTCAGCTGAAAAGAAACCTTGGATAATAAATAGGTCTTGGTATAAACTAGGCAAAATAAAAGAAATGCTCACTAATGAACCATGCAAAACTATGCTTGAATATAGCCTATTGTGCATATTGTAGAACTTTAAAAACTAATTTAAAATAGCCTACATTATACTATGGTTATGGCTGTACAGCACCGGAGCACCAATGTTGGCTAAGCTATATTGAGATTTATCTGGGAGAGGGGGGGAAAGTCCACTCTTTCAAAAGCGGGGCCTCCATCCTCCATCCAGCCCCGTCCCTCCCGAGTCCCATTGTTGTGTCTTCCATGAGCCTGATTAATTAATTTCACACTGTAGCTCCCCACAAGATTTTCCCACAAACAAGTGACCGAGAAAAATGTAGCCCCCAAAAGAAAGAAGTCAACATCAAGTTCAACAACGTGCGGTCCCCATGATTAGCATAACAATGGAGTCTGGGAGCACAGAAGTCCCCTTAACAAGGGGGTCCGGCGTCAGGAGCCCTCCTCCTCCCGGACCGGCCAGCATTTTCCCAGGCTCCAAGAACAATCGGACAACTGTTTGCTTTAAACGCCGACGCGGGGGCCTCTCTCTTCGATTCAATACAATGCCCAAAGACCGATACTGGGGAAACATTTTGACATTTTTAACACATTCTATATTAGGGGCCCCTGTGGCGCAATAGAAAAAATACTAACAATACTCCGTTTTTTAAAAATACGAAATAAAGTAGGGATTCCTTATAGGCTACAGTCTCGTGAGTCATTGTTAGATTACAATTTAGAGTAGATTAACAGTGATATAGACTACATGTAGCCTATTTTATTTAAAAGGGGATTCTAAAAATACAGAAAATCGGATATTTTATGTCTAAGTGTATCGATCTATTATTGGAAGCAATAAACCATGTTATGTCAACCAGTTAGGGCATCGACTCTAAGATACACATAGCCTAACTTTACCCCTCATTTGCATTGGTGATAGACATGCTATAGGCCTACTCATATATCCTCAGTAACTTTGTGTATAATATCTCTACTTTGTGGAAATTATGAATTTGTCTTTATACTATTCTGGCTGAGCGCAAAGTCCTATTTTGTCTTTTGCTGCAAATGCATTTCAGTGCGACAGTGGCAGAGGCACCTGCCACTAGGCAGCGTGTAGAGGAAGCTAAACTGATTCTTTCAGAAGACTACCCTGATGGTGAGCATACAGTAGCCTATACACAAACCACGAAATCCCGTTTTTATAACACTTGCACCAAAATAATCTAGGGCCATATTAAGCAGGTTTAATTAAACTGAACTTGCCTTACAGAGACTGGTGCCTTACAGAATATTTTTTTAAACAAGTTGCAGCAACCGTTCCTCTGACAGGCTACTGTCGTTATTGTAACATAATGTTTGTTTAACAAACCAAGTTAACGTTACCAGTAGCATTAGAGAATGAAACCTAGGATACCTAGGAAGACATAGGATATCTAGGAAGACCTAGGATACCTCAACCTATAGATTGACCCATATTTGACCTGCATTCACAGACACAAGTCATCTGATGACTTCTGATGAGTACAACCTACAGTGCACATCGGATTTACCCAGTTAAATTGGTATCGACTGGCAGCCCAGATAGACCTGAATTCTGACTGGCACGCCAAAGCCCCAAGAGTGAAGTGACAATTCAGTGACAGTGCCTTCTGACCGTGCGTATTTGTCGCCCTAGTTTACGCCTTCACACTGCTATATCCACTGCGTAATGGCAGTAGAGTCGCAGTGATAACAGCAAAAGCCAAACAAAACAAACAAAGAGGAAAAGTAGTAAAGCCAAAGATGGAGACAGAGGAGGGGGGTGTTACATTTCTGGATGAATCCATAAGTCAGTGGACAGAAGGCACGATGCTCTCGCTCTCTCTGGGGTAGGCTGCACGAGACTCCGTTGCTCAGGGATCACCAGGATGGTAAATCTAGCACTGCGTCAAATTCAAAAGATTCCACGCCGCTCCATATCCACGTATCGAGCCAAAAACATACGCCGGTTAAAAACTGTGGTTTATTCCGCTTATTAGTTTGGTGGTTTCCCAGATATGAATGACAAGCCGCTCAGCATACACCATACGGGTGAGAGAATCACGTTTTCTGGCGCTCTGCTCATTTCACTACGTGAGAGAGTGCGTATTGACGTCAGGGCTACGGATAGGCTGCACTAAAATATTCCACCAGTCGAAGTTCCGTCTCTCCAATAGTAAAGAGAGAGATGATTTATGCATCCACTGAATTCTTTCAAAACTGAAATGCTGTCACAAGTAGGCTAGGGATTCTTCAGCGATGCTCAGAAGCCTTCTGAAAACCAGGCAAGTTAAAATATAGCCAACGAAAACACCTCATTCAATAAATTATAGGCCAAATTTATTGTGGCAGTGGTGGCTTGTTGTAAAAAAAGTGGATTTGTAAAAACTTCCTTGACCAGACTACATCTTAACCAGAGGAACAAGAGCATGGCAAATAATGTCAAATTAATACTTGAACGGAACACATCCATATTAGGCCAACCTACCCCCTGAACATTTGCCCGTTCATCAATAGGCCTCAGAGATATGCTAAAGGTCCACATTCAGTATGGCATGGAGATAGTTAAATCCAGTGAATGAAACATTATCCTACTCATGACTAAAAAAAATGAACCCTTTTGGGATGTTCCTCAGTGAACTTCTGGTAGGCTAATTAAGAGAGATATTACTGTCAATAGATGTAGCCGTCAACAAGATAAAAAGGTCCGGTGCATCATCAAGGCACCCAACTTTATTTCCACTTTTGCAGCCCATATGCTCATTGCATAGCAATTGCTCTCTCTAGGAAAAGTAGCCTAAATTCTCAGATGGCAAAAAGATAGAAGTCTACCATGATTACAGTGTCTACAGTAAGTATAACGCAATTAATCTGCGTTTTCAACAATAAATCACACACACTGAAATAAACCACCATAATATCTTTATCAAATGGTAAAATAGTCAAAAAGCATTGGCCATGTGTTATCTTAATTTTACAATACAACCACATAGTCTACAACCAATTATTGAGTGCAATGGAGGGGTGGGCTATAATGGAATGAAGAAAGTAAACTAGGCTACTAAAGGCATTTTTGCGAGGGCAACTCACGAGAAGTGTGAAGAATCCCTACTCTAAGATAGAGGTAAAATACGAATGGAAATTAACGTTGGGAATTGGTATTTATTTTGGAGTGGTGTAGCCTAGATCCCAAATTAATATTCCCTTTTTTCTTTTTCTTTTTTTTAGCGCGTTCTCTATTTCCAGAGAAGCGTTGATATGCATAGCCTATGGTAGGCCTAATTCGTGTAAATAAGCCAAAATATAAGCCAAGAATAGCTTATGGTTTACATTTTTGCAGTCGATTATTATTGGCCTAATAACTAAAACACATTCGTTCATGCGCGGTGTGTTTTCCCATCCTACCCGGCCTAGTGAAAATTATTTGAAGGCGCAAGAATGGGTGCAGATGTCATGGAATAGTAACAGCGACATCTAGGGTTGGGGAAAAAAACAAGCCTTAGAAAAATGCAGCAGAAGGTGCATATCTGATAGTATGGGGTGCTTAGGGTCACTTCATTTGTTACTCACCTCGTCTTTGACCATATTTCGTTTGAAACAACTATAGAAAAATGTGCCATAGACCTGGGCTGATTTTATTGTAAAAACGTGGCACATTTAGCTTTTTAGCCATAGGCTACAATAACTGAACAACTTTGCTAGTGCTGTCAAGTTGCCTAATTTAGTTGGTAGGCGCAACTAGGCTAATGGAGAAAACACATGGCTACGTTTTGACAATTAGGCCTAATAATTTAGAACTTTAAAAAGATAATAAATATATCGAAATAAGAAGCCTGTATGTCTTTAAAACGAATGTGTGAGTTGCATAGTGTAGCCTTGTGCTTTAATTTAACAAATTCTGGGAAAAGCCTACTTTACCCGTTTAGGATCAAATAAAGAAATATTGTTTTGCTTTGTAAAATTAGGAGGGTTCCGTCGTCTATAGCCCATTTGAAAAAAAAAAAACTTACAGGGTTTGAAAGGCCTCATCCGTTAGCCGACAAATAATGACCTACGTGGCTGTTTAGAAAGTCAAAACATTTTCTATTCAGAATATTAAGAAGCCTAGCCTATAGCCTGTGGTGATTAAATATTCATATTTTTAAGATTGAGGAGAAGTTTTCATCTCTCAGGCCTTTAGGTTTAAGAAAAATATCGCGATGCCGTGCTTAAATGCTGCGTTACAGCATCCTTTTGTAAACAGAAAAAAGCCTTAAAATAAAACGAAAACAAAATGTGTTTCTTTGGATTGCTCATTATCTGCGCGTGCCACGGGAAAATAACATGTGAAATAGCCTAGACTAGGCCCTTCTCGGATTTCGTGCAATCTAGCCTATAGCTTACAATTAGTGCATCTCTCAAAAACTGGAAGAACATTAAGACAACGTGATTTAGTCTGCTACACGAGCAGCAGTTATTACCATAACGAAAAAAATAAGAGTGGGCTTAGGCCTACAGCATTAAAGTGGCCTACCAAAGAAATGGTCTACTCCGTGACTAGAGAAATGTTTCAAAGTGGTAAAATATTTTGGTTAAACGACTGCTTATTGGATTTGCAAAACTTAAATTTCAGGGGAAGACCCAAAAAGCCATCTTTCCATAATAGGCCTACAAAAGATCAATCTTCATATCAGATATGTTCTGGTTGTCACATTTAAAGGTGGAACGTTGATTCAATCCTACATATGTGTGAGTTGTGCACGAGTCTCCAGTGAGTGAGGTCCCATTTAAGTACTGTCATCACAAAAAAAGGAAATTAAGTAGGCTACATTATTTTATAGCCTATTAATTCGATATCGATTGATCATCATCTGGACATGAATGAACACATCACATCAGGTCTATTGAGTATTTAGGCCTACTGCATAGTTGAAATATAGGACTATAGGCTACATGCACTAAGACATAGCAGACTGGAGGGGCATAGGCTACACACCAGGAATGAGAAATTAACAATACTGCACTTTTTCTAGAAATAAATAATCTCATCGTAGCCTACTGTATGTTATGGAGACCACATGTCAGTGTGTGCCTTTTTCAATCTTCCAAAAATATTCAAATCAAGCATTGTTTGGAAATGATGAATAGGTCACATCACACATGTGACCATGAACTTGGCCTTGCCTGCATTGGAATGTCATGGAAGACATCATGGTGGTTCTCACAACTCACCAAACACAGGATTCACACAGGCCTAGTGAGAGAAACAGTGGCATTTCAATTGTTATCATTTTCGATGAATATTATCAATCTAACTTATAGTATTGTCTCTGACTAATGAACCATGCACATTGAGGTATAGTAGGCCTATACCTGGTATGCAGTGGATAGATGAAGAGGTTCACATTTGCCAATATAGGTCAAGTGTATATCGAGAGTGCACTGCACAGAAAGTCAAGAGGATATTAATGTGAACTGAAAGTCAGCAATTCACACTAGCCTACAGGACAAGGCAAAGTGCACATTGTGAAGCTGCAGCTCTAACCGATATAAATCATATATGTGGAAGCATTGGTATGGCTGCCTTTTAAGACTGTCATGACAGATGTGTTTGTATATGTAGGCATTATTCCTTGTTGTTGTTTAATTTTTTTCTCTTTCTCTCTTCCTTTTTTTTTCCTGCCTATGTTTTATTGCTTTTATGTATACTATGTTGTGTGTCTGCCTATTGGGCTCAGAAGTTATACAGTAGTATACTTAACTGGTATGTGTGTAAGCCATAAGAGGCCTCTCACAAAAACGCAGAATAACAGATTATTTTTTTTACCCATTTCTGATGGGCTTTAAAACATATGTAGTGGCCCAAACCACACATTGAGTGTGTGATGCAACTTGTTTTCCACATAAGCTGTGAATGCCTGTACACACAATACAGCACATGCTCAACTTCCTTTTGATGACACTATCAAAGCCAACCTTCCAGGACTCTTGGGTCTTTACACTAAGAGGGTGGGAGCCAGGGCTAGGAAAATTATGCAGGATGTCTCACACCCCAACTCTTACATGTTCACCAGACGACTCAGAACCATTCAGGCCATTACAGAAAGAATGAGGAAAAGTTTTTACCCACAGGCAGTGCAACTGCTGAACAGAGACTTTTTAAAATAATATATATATATTTTGTTTTTCTTTAACTTATTTCTCATCTCTTATTTCCTTTTTTTAGTTTACTTCTTTAATTCTTAAATGCAGAGCTGATGACCCCATCATCATTTCACTACAATACCATGTATGTGACAAATAAAATTACTTCAACTTGAACTTGAACTTGAGATACACATGTATGCCAACTGTATTGGTGATGATGACATACAGATATGTTTTTAAAAATCCTTTTGCTTGTGCCTCTGTCCTGCCTTCCTATGAACTTCCGACTACACTTTCCTGTAGATAATATCTTACAGCATTATATCTTTTCAGAAAAAGTAGGACTACCATCTAAGCATTTATCAGAGAACGATCCAACACCAATGATGGCCAAACTCGTGGAAGCATAAATGAATCCGGATTTCTGCATAGCAAAGACGAGGGCCCCCCATATTGATCTAAAAAGTAGATCCTGCCTTACAAGATAAGGATGGCTGAACTTGCAAGTACAACAGCAGTTCATAGTCAATATTTTCCCAATATTTTATCATAGTCAATATATTTGAAGTATTGAGAAAGCACTTTATGCTAGGAACTTGTGCATCTAGAGTAGCCTACAGGGAGAGAAGATGATGTATTCTTGACTGAACTCTATTTTCTATCTGCACAGTGTGTTCCTGCTTGAGAATTATTCATTCTAGCATTATTTCTGACTCCAAATCTTATTACAGCATGACAGTTAACATCGCCGTAACTACCATTGAGGACACAGAGGTCATGTCCTCTGTATTTCTTTTTTCAGTAATGTAAAATATATCTATCGATGAGAACAAATATATGATCAACAATGATAAATTCAGTGTATATACGCCACCCCCATTTATCCTCAAGGCAATGATTAATGAAAACAAACTTTGTTTGAAGAGTTTGAAGCATTCTAGTATGCAGTACAGCACGCAGTGTTGGACCTCGGCATTTGAAAATGTCTGGCTACAGCACGGCAGTTAAGAGTTAATAGTTTTTTCTGACTCCAAACCTTATTACAGCATGACGGTTAAGAGTGCTAAGTAAGAGTGCTGAGAACAACAGTAATGTCCACACACATATGGAATGCCATCATCCGTACGGAAAAGATATACATAAGGCTTATACAGTATATAAAACGTATATTTCTTGGCACTAATAAAATACATACATCTGTGACTATAAAAGTGTCCCATTCCCCATTTCCCTCATATACAAGTAAGTCATGCATGCCATGCACATTTCACGAGTGCTACTTAGCCTATGGCACATAATGCAAAAGTGCCCTATTTCTTGCATTAGATTTGTAGGGACATGCTGTAAATTGTTTGGACTGTTTTGTTATTTAACTCAACATTTATGCTCACATAATTTCCACCCGCACCCACAATCATAAGACAACTGATAAAAAGAATCCCAGTTTACAATTATGAAATTTATATTTGTATTATTTCGCTGCACATGTAAACAACCCAAATATTTGATTTTAAAACTACATCTGAAAAATGTCATCTGACAAATTCCCCGGCACCAATGTGATTCGGCACCAATGTGACTCTCATAATAAAAGATGTCAACAACACCTGCTGCTCATATTTGTTCCAGAACATGTATCATTCTTAATTTTTATAAATGCATGCACAAAAAAATACATAAATGGAAAAAACTGAAAATCAGAATGACATTAACAATTACACACATTCTTCTTTACAGTAGATCCAAAATAAAATGAATGTATAGGAATGTGAAACTCACCTCAGACTTCTCTGTTTGGAGAGAGAGAGAGAGAGAGAGAGGGAAGTCTCCCTGTCCTGGGCCAGAAAGAGACGTGTTTCCCTCTGCTCCCCTCTTTTAATTGGAGACAGGCTGAATTTTATGATAATGAGCGTTGACATCAGTCTTAACTACTTAAGCCACATAAAAGAGGGGTGCAAGGGGGCAAATTCGGGTCTCCTTTCCCATGCAACTCCTATGGTCAAGTTCAAGCGCAAGTCTCAGTGTCTTTCAGCCTGTGACCAATTGGTGTGCAAGGCGTGTCCATGCATATAGGCATCCCCACCACAGCCTGGCAGTGGTTCCCAAACTTAGTCAGTGGGGACTCCCTGTAAGACCCACGTATATTCCTGCGACCATATCCTCTGTCATATTCAGAATGTCAAGCATTATTTGTAGGCTACATAAATATTGCTAAGTTTTCATTTGAAATTTACCACAGGAAAAGTATGAATAAACTTTTCAATCACACAAGTCAATACCATTTTTCGGTGTGTTATCATAGGCATGTATACATGTGTAGCCTATGTTCTTTTGAAAGTATCATCTTCTCTCCATGACCCCCCTGCAGTACCCCATTTGAGCCCCTAGGGGTCCCGGCCCCCAGCTTGGGAACCCCTGGCCTATGGGAAGATATATGATGGCGGGAAGTTTGTGAATGAGTCGTGTCCTGGAATGCGCCTGGACAGATGTACACCACATAAAACAGTAACAGATACAAAGTAATTCACACCATTATGCTGATTTCAAGGCATGTGATGAAAATGAAACAAATTTGATGCCTGAACAAGATCAAAATCAGAGCAACAGTGAGATTAACTTCTCATTATTTTTAACATGTGCAGCTGAAAATATTCCAAGTAGTCTCAAAATCCTGTTTGATGCTCCCTGCTTCAGTACTGCTGGGTATTTTTTTTCAATATAATTTGGTATAAATTAATATTGTTTTGATAAAATATTATTGTTTTTGACATAAAAAGCTGACTGATTGAGTGAGAAGAGGAAGTGAGGACGGGGGATGGTCACCGGTGAACTTGACCTACATCCATGTGCTCAAAAAAGAAAAACAAATCAGACCAAAATCAGACCAACAAATAAAACTAAATAACAGAAGTTAACATTTTAAACAAGACACAACTTCCATAATCACATATAAACCCTATTCAATTATAATCATTAAAAAAATATATAGGCCTATAGTAGCAACACAACACAGAATGATAACGTGGGAAAGCTTTCCCTTAATATGCTGTTCCGTGCGGAAAGCTAATCTTTCATGTGGAATCACTTTACATAATACTCATGCATGGCTTCAGTATCTCAAACGAAGACGTTCTTCCCCAACAATACACACTTGAACATACATTAACCACAAACCAGTAATCCTGATCTAATACATTTGCATGCATTATTATATGGCTTTAGGTGTTTCTCTTCACAATACACACTTAAACATGGCCCACATTTACCTCACCAGTAATCCCAATCCAATTCATTTGCAAGTGTTATTAGTTGGAGTTTGCCTCCATTTTGTGTAGAGTTTAGAAGTGGCGGTGTTCCACAGAGTTGGGGGCAGGTCTGGACTTGGGGAGAAATAGGGCCCAGGCACTTTTGGTTTAAAGGGGCCCCTTATAATCAGCGGTGCAGAACTGACTCACCAGTGGGCCCCGCACCCTCAAGGGGCCCCTATTTTCTGAAAATATTATATTGTTGTTTTTCTAAAAATAGGGGCCCACAAGGGTGCGGGGCCCACCGGGAAAGGCCTGCTATGCCAGATGGCCAGTCTAGCCCTGGTTGGGGGCAGGGGGTAGGGATGGGATGGGATGGGATGTGTTGTGATGGCAGGCTGGGTGGCATTACAATGCTCCAACGGGGCCCTTCCTCCTTTTTTTTCTCTCCATGTGCTGAACTTTGGGGGCCTCCCAGCTATCCATAATCTAATGAGATATGGGGTGGGGTGTGTGTGTGTGTGTGTGTGTGTGTGCGCGTGTTTGTGTGTGTGTGTGTGTGTGTGCGTGTGTGTGTGTATGTCTGTGTGTGTGTGTGTGTGTGTGTGTGTGTGTGTGTGTGTGTGTGTGTCTGTCTGTGTGTGTGTGAGTGTGTGAAATGTCACCACCATGAATCCTGACCCCTCTGGAGCAGCCCACCAACAAATCAGCACTGCTGAGACTGGTGCTGCTGCTGCTGCTACTGCTGCTGCTGCTGCTACTACTGCTGCTGATGCTACTGGTGCTGGAGTTCCTGTCCAGGGGTGTTGTCCATGGGGCTAAAATGTGACTGAGTCACCAGGGCCCCATGTTGTATATAGGGGGCCCCACGCACAGTCCGATTTATGAAGATATAAGGCTGGGGGGGGGGGGGTGTTCCATTGGAGCTGATTGGACATAGGGCCTAAAATTTGCTGCTATAGCGCCCCTGCTCCTGCCCGTTGCCATGGGCGCCCGTCCAGCTGCACCCCTGTCTCTGTCCTCTGTCTGTTTTTGTCAGTTAGTGCTTATGCATGTGGAGCATGGCACATGTGCAATACTCTTGAGATGTTACTGTATGTGTATGTCCTCTCTGAAACGAGTCTTGCTCAGGGATGCAAAATTAATTTCAGTGCAAACTGACAATTAAGTATCATCGTATCGTACTGTATTGTATCGCACAGAGCACAACACACAACTCAGGTCATGTGACTGCAGAGGAGCAGGGTCGGCGCTAGGTATAGGAAGACAAGGTGGTCGCCTAGGGCAGTGGTTCCCAACCTTTTTCTTAAGGGACCCATGTTTTTACTATTGTAAGCTTTGGTGACCCAACCACGCGAGCGCCCGCACGAGACGGAGTCACAAGATGCCCTCCGTTTCCTGCGTAAACTTATTTTAGTTATTTTATTCCTCAATTCGTCTTTGGTCAAATATAGAATAAATGTTTAATGTAGCACTTACAATTTGTTGCGTTTATGCATTTATTAGTGAAATGCTTTGTCTTTTATTCAACATGGGCTATACATATTTAAAACGAAACCCCTTAAAATCAAGAGGGCTCCGTGACCCCCTGTGGATCTTTGGCGACCCATAAGGGGGGTCCCGGCCCATAGGTTGGGAAACACTGGCCTAGGGCACTAACTGTCTTGGAGGCACCATAGCAATGTTCGAAAGAACCACAGAATTAAAACAACATAACATAAAGCGAATTTTTTTTTTTTTACTTTGTATCGATCATCATTACTCATTGGCACTCAGTATGTAGGTACTACAGTAGATCAACTGTCATCCATCAGATATACGACTATACGTTTACAAATGCCAATTTGTATTTGCACAAAAAACACAAAGGCGTTGCTTGAGTTTGAGTTTGAGTTTGAGTAGTTTATTTGTCACATACAAAGCCATAACCAAGGTTACAGCTTGTAGTGAAATGACGGTTCTGGTAAAACTCCACACTATGCAGAAATCATAAGACTAAAAATGTCAACATAAATACACACATTAAATAAATAAGCAGTATAGAAAATGTCCATACATGCCAGATTGCCCATAGATGTGTCGATCGAGGCGAGAGTTGGACGCATCGCTTTACAAAGCAGACAGCTTTGCCAAGGGCACCAAACTGACTAGAACCGGCCCTGCGGGGGATGGGAGGGAAGGGAAGAGGAGGACTGGGGGTGCAGGGGGTGCAGGGGGTGTGGTCACAGCCATGGTGTCAGAGTCCCATTTGCATGCATTCAAATGATGCAGGAGGAGGAGGAATGGCTGCAGGCTACAGGAAATGGAGACAAAGTGAGAAAGCTGCACTACACTACAGGCATGTCGCCCTCGCTAGAGCAGGCTGCACTACTACATGCATGTCGCCCACACCACAACAATGACTCACTCTCAGCATGTTACATCTAAAGTGCCAACTCAGTAAGAATCATGCCGTCTTAACTTAATTGTTCTGATAAAATATCAGACTTGGGATTAAAAACAGAGAATGAGAATGAATGTATATGACATCATCACTTCAAGGATTGCTTCCATGTTCTGGTCACGTGACTGAAGAGTAGGGAAAAGGTGTGTGTGTGTGTGTGGGGGGGGGGGATGGGGGGGTAATAGGGTGTGAGGGAACTGCTATGGCGTCTCAGTCACATTTGCATAGATTCAAATCATGTTGCAGTGTGCTGCTGTAGGCACATGAAACACAGGCAGTATTAGTAAGCATTGCATATCGCCCATCTGGCAAGATCGACTCAAAACCACGAATCCTCACAAAGACATCATAGAATTTTAAAAAACGGGTCAACATAGAAAGCAAAGGTTAAAAAGTGGTTCATATCACTGAAATATTATGTAAAGAAATCTACAATCTACAATGCGGAAGCATTCAACATTCCTCTCACTGGAATTAAGGGGCCAAACTCAACTCCTGAAAAACAACCACAACATAGTTTCTCCTCCACCAAATGTCACACTCTGCACAATGCAGTCTCAAATGTACTGCTCTCCTGGATACCTCCAAATCCAGAGTTGTTCGTCAGACTGGAAAAGCTTAACTCTACAGTACAGTGGTGGCATGCTTTACAAAACTGCATCCGCTGCTTTGCGTTGCACTTGGTGATGTGTGGCTCAGATGCAGCTGCTCGGCCATGGAAACCCATTCCTTGAAGCTCCCTGCGTACTCCACTGGGCTAATCTGAAGGTCACATGAAGTTTGGAGCTTTGTAGCAATTGACGGGGCAGAAAATAGGTGACCTCTTTGCACTATGTGCCTCAGCATCCGCTGACCCCTCTCCATCAGTTTACGTGGCGTACCACTTCCTGGCTGAGTTGCTGTTGTTCCCAAACTCTTCCATTTTCTTATGATAAAGCTGACGAATGTGGAATATTAAGGACCGAGGAAATTTAATGTCTGGATTTATACATCTTTGGCCAGGCCAAGGACACCTGATTCTGATCATTTGGATGGGTTAGTGAATACTTTTGGTAATAGTGTGCTGTATACCTAGGGTCATCAAAACACATTAAAAAGCAGGGTAGTACTGTAAAGTACAACATAACTAATTTTAGACATATTCGTAATTCGTTGACTGTTGACTGTTGGTGCCGCTGTGACTAATGTCAGTGCTATGATTATGTCCCACTTGCACTATTGTTTGTCAAGCTGGTCCCAGGCCAACAAGACTGTCTTAGGATCCATTGATTCACTATAAGAGCAGGCCCCGAGGGTCTTAGACAAAAGATCATTTCAGTATCACCACTATTCCATACAGGGCAAATAAAACATGCTCAGCCTTGAAAACATCATGCGATTTTCTGATCTGCAGCTAACATACATCAAATCATTGTGTGGTGCTGTGGAGTGCTGTGTCACAATGACAATGGGAGTTGGAGTTTCCCAGGTGGGCTTTCGCTTTGGCTTTCATTAACAATGCAGCACCTCCACCTCTAAAAACATCTGTTCAACCCTGCTCTGAACAGAGAAGCAGAACCTCAAGATCCACCAGTAGGGGAGATTTTAGTCTCCCAAATCGACGTACTGCTCAATCAGCCTTCTCATTCAGCGCAACCAAAACTTGGAACAGTCTACTCAGTGACCTAAAAAATTGACCTGTGTCGCAGTCTTAATGTTGTATTTATTATCTGGCGCCTGTTCTGAATGTTTTAAATACCTGCTACAACCTAATTTCCCCCTTGAGAACAAATAAAACGTGAACTTGAAAGTATTACTGATTATCAGGCCTTCTCAAGGGGTATGAAAAACCAGTCTTGTCAATCTAATCATATGTTTTTTTAACATCATATAATCCATAACCACATGCTATTTTGACTTTGACTGGTGTGTGTGTGTGTGTGTGTGTGTGTGTGTGTGTGTGTGTGTGTGTGTGTGTGTGTGTGTGTGTGTGTGTGTGTGTGTGTGTGTGTGTGTGTGTGTGTGTGTGTGAGACCTCCTACATGATGAGTGCATTCCAATATATATCCATATATATATATGATGAAAGTGACAATAAAAGCTGACTTGACTTGAGCTATCAGCCAATCAGAATCGAGAACCGGACCGCCCAGTGTTAGATTTTGATTTTACTGAGGCTCATTACCTGGTTCCAGGCCGAACTCCAGGAAGTCCTCCCTGACAACCAGCACCAGCATGGCGACCAGTAGGGACAGGAAGCCGAACGCCAGGCACACGGAGCTCTCGCCTCCCTCCTCCGTACCGAAGTAGTGGCTCATCAGAGTATGGAGACACCTCCTGGTCAGCTGAGGAGTCAAGGAAGGCAAACGGGAATAGACAGACAGACAGACACATAGTGTGCATTCCAATATGCTACCTTGCGTCCTCCACTTGTGCTTGTGGCCTCACGTTTTGCTGATGCCCCGCCTCCTTAGAGACAACCATTAACTTTCCTAGCCACAACAATTTTTGGGGGACTATTCTTCATTCACCATCCAGTTTGCAAATGAGAAAATGAATTTACAATTGAGCTTTTGCGAGATATTGAAATATCATGCTGTTGACAGTGCCATCGTAACGTATTACTTCCTGGTACGAGGCCACAAGCACAAGAGGAGGACGCAAGGTCACATATTGGAAAGCACACAATGTCAGCAATCTGCCCTGATTGGCACTCATCTGGCTGACATGAAGTGTGTGTGCAGACCACATGTTGGTGAGGCAGTTTACTCTCTGCTTCAAGCAGGAAGTAGCATTTTATTTAACTCTTTGCAAGTCATATTTCTGTCCACATTGGTTGCCGAGCATTTATCCCCGCCTTTCTAAGACCAAGCTGAGTCGTTTTCGGGGAAATAGATGCGTGTTTGCAAAACATGGTGTTGGCTATAAAAACTACCTGACCCCCCAGAGGGAGTTTGGCCAGGTGTTGCCTTGTTTGTGACCCTGCTGGTTCACAGTGTGTGCAATCTGCTGGGGAAGCCAAAAACACACACACACACACACACACACACACACACACACACACACACACACACACACACACACACACACACACACACACACACACACACACACACACACACACACACACACTTATCATATCACACGCCAAATGTCATAGGAGTTTACACAAAACTAAAAGAAACTGCTCACTGAGTGTCTTAAGGATACATGTGGCACCTCCGTCTCCAGATGGGGAGGCTCCCAATTATGCTGGATACTGAGCAGAATTTGGTCAATCTTTTTGCTTGTTGTTTAGGGAGTCCACAGATTTGTAAGCCATGCACACACATTTTATGTACATGGCCCAAGACACACACACACACACACACACACACACACACACACACACACACACACACACACACACACACACACACACACACACACACACACACACACACACACACACACACACACACACCTATGCATTGAATGATTTTGACCCACAGAGTTATTCAGGGAGCAGAGTTGCCATCTCTGATTATGGAATACTAGTCCATTCATTGGAGAGAAGTAGCCAGGCAAACCACATTATGATATGAAATAAATGTCCAAGTCCGTACAGAAAAAAGTAAATTTGAAGCCCTCATCTGAAATTTACTGTAATGCTGCAAAACCATATTTGGTAGAAAATAATGTTGACCAAAAAAAGCAGGATAGTGGTATCTACAGGGCATCTAGTGCAAAATGGCAAAATGGGCTACACACCAGTTTTTGGGAGGGCATATTTGGAAGGTAGCCTGCGTACACATCAATACTTATCCTGAAATCACATGTGCACACATGTCATGCTCATTTGAATGGGATAATGACTTTGGCACAGTTGCTGCTAGTTTCCCTTAAAGACTTAAAAAAAGAAACAAGGGATGATCTGCCTTTGAAATGCAAGTCAACGCATTATCTCTCATCAAAATTCATGCCAAACAATCGCATGAATGATGACAGTGAATGGAACTTAGACTAACCATTGCAAAAGGGACTTACCTGGCCAAAGGCGGCAAGAAGTAAGAACAGTTTTGCAGTGACCTACACTGCATCTGGTGGAACAGATGGAAGACCAAGTATGTATGTACTGCAGCAGTGACTCTATCCATTTGGGGGCCCTAGACTTTTTAATTACTTGTTTTGCTAGTATTTAGGCCTACATTTTACCATGGTGCAGGGGCGGTTCCAGACATGTATTCTTGGGGTGGCAAAGGGGTGGCGAAGTGTATTTCAGGGGGGCATGCTCCTACACTAAAGGAAAATTATAAACACTATATAATCGACACACACACACTTATGTGATACAGTGAATCCCTTAAAGTGAAACCGTGCAACCTAAAGTTCTATGTCTGAAATGATGTCAAGCATTAAGGCTATTGGTCACAATCAGGGCTCTTAATTGGGGTGGCAAATCATATTTCTGGGGGGGCAAATGCCACCCCTGCCACCCCTTAGAACCGCCCCTGCCATGGTGGGGCTGACTGTTAGGAGCCCCCCTTGCAATGAGCAAATGTGGTGGGGCCCTAGGCAACTGCCTAGTCTGCTTATTGGTACAAGTTAATCGGCTCTGGTGTACAGCGGTAAGACAGAAAGACAGACCAAGACATTGTTGCTGAGCGATCTGCTCTTGTAGCTAATGCTTTCTTTTGGCAAAGGGAGAATGCGCCTGTGCCAACTAGGTTCCAGTCATGCCGATGAGGGATTACAAGAAAACCAAAACCACTTAAAGCGAGAAAATGGATAAACAATGTCTCAAACCACTGCTTGGAACTAATTCTGAGATTTAGGCTAGTTGGTAACCTGGATCATCGACAGATGGACAGATAATAGCCTAGGCCCTAGTCGTGTGCAGGCAGGCCAACGAAACCAACCCCGAGCCTCGTCCGCGGCATGCGTAATGATCACTGGAATAACATTGGCAATAGGCTGTGAAGTCTAATTACTTGAAAGTCTATCCTTTGATTGATCCATTGGGCGTTTGGCTTTGCAAGGCCTGCTTGGGACCTGACAGGGGACAGGCTGGGGAGGTGGGCCACTCCACCACCAAATAGCACAGGCAGCGCATACTACCTACCTGGCCTATTACCATGGCGCACAGTATGGTGCTGTTCAAGTTATTTTCGCTGTAAGTCACAGAAAAAATAATGTTAGATGACAGGTGATGATAAAAACACGACCCTTTAACAAAAATACAATCGGTAATTTCAACAGCCAATGAGGGCGCTAAATGTTGCATCTCGTCCAATAGATTTTCAAGTCCATATGTGGTAAGCACACCCCTTGCATGGACGCGTAGGGTCTCCACATGTCACTGGCCTCAGCTGTTTAGGACTCCTTTGCCGAGAACTTTGTGAATGGGAGACGTGTCCAATTGATACAACCTCCACACCAGAATGGTAAGCAAACTTTTTTATTTGACATGTTGTTCCCATCCACGTTGAAAAGCATACGGACCGGCTGTTAATGAGTTGTATTTAGCCGTTTTTGACACATGGTGTTGTAAAGACTTTTGGAGAGATAGCTAGCCTAGCTGGCTAGCATCTCACTGGCAACATGCTATGTATAAAGCAGATCTCTGAACATTTTACACATGATATTTTCCCTCGTAACAATGCGTCATCACATGGCTGTTGTTGTGGTATTTGTCTGTCTCAGCTTGTAAGCGCCCCGCGTTACTTCTGCAGGTCTGTAAGCTACTGTTGCTACAACCTAGCATGCTATTCATTTGCCATTGATTTCCATTTGCCCCCCAGCTTCTCAGCTAGCCAGTTAGCCGTCTCTCAAGGATAGCGTTTCGCTTCTTCAGATATTGAATGACTGGCACAGTTGTTGTGCCCCCCGCATTGCTATTTGAAGACTTTTGTAAGGACACGTGTACCTACCCAAGACGTAGATGCTGACAACTGCATGAAAACGCACAACCATGTCCCTTTGTCTCTCCATTCATTTCATAGTCTTTGAGATAGTTGTAATCAGCTGCAACAAATGGTCTGTTTTGTAGGCTACTTCCACATTACATTACACTTAGCTGAAGATTTGTTTTAATCCAAAGCGACCTGCAGTTACTAAGGTACAGGGTTACAGGTCCTGGAGCAATGTGGGATTAGGTGCTCAAGGGCACTACAGCCATGGATGAAGGTGCTGGTGAGGGTGGGATTTGAACCTGCAACCCTCTGATGTTAATATCAGCGTTCTAACCACTGAGCCATGGCTGACCCAATTATTATACATTATGCAGGGTAGCCTAATTGTATGTCATGCTGTGTTTCTCCTCTATAGGCCATAATGGGAGTTCAGCTGGTGGTCAGCTTGCTGGCTGCCAGCTTGATGCAAAGGTTGGCTCCGCACCTCTCCGTTGCACGCTGGATTCTGTGCAGTGGCAGGTAAATAGTGTCTTAAAAACTAGTGATGTGGGGATCATGATTGTGTTCCACAGAATTGCTTGATGATGGGCATACAATACGAAGCGAGTTGTTATTACTCAGGCTTAGATAACCTGAATGTTGTTGTAAACCTGCTAAGACGTGTCACCTTTATTCTGTTAACTTTGGATATGTGATGAAGCTTATTCTGTTAGTTAGACCCATTACTACCTCTGGGATGAATTAAGCAATTGGTCTATGATCTACTTTTGGGTGTATTCCACCATTCAAAGTTTGTTGTTTATGTTTTCAGCCTGTTTCGCTTCAAGCACCCTTCTGAAGAAGAGCTTTGTGCCTTGTCTGGAAAACAGATGACCAAACCCAGCAAAAAAGACAGGTGCGTGGGAACTGTTGTCAAAAGACATCTGCCACTGTTGTTGTTACTGTCGCTGACACTGACACATGTTGCAGTAGGGCTCGGTACAGTACACAGCCCTACAAGGGCGGCAAAGTGCAGCAACTACATATTTTGCCAAAATTGCGTTTAGACTGAAAATGGTGCTTATTACACCCCTTGTGATAAAGCTTTATGGTCCAAATGTGTCCTGTTTTAGAGATATTGTTGCTATGGCAAATTTGTAGTAACTACAATATCCAACCCAATACCAAGGCTTTGAAGGCATTTTTCTCAATTTCAATGTTGGCGTATGTGACGGAGGTCATCTTGTACCTGTTCACCCCCCTCGGGGATTGAACGTGCGACCTCGTCAACTACAACGGTTCGGCAATGGGAGACACAGTACGATACCGCTGGGCCAAGAGACTAGTCTCTCGGCCCAACGGCACGAGACTGTATGAGGCTATCGGAGGGAGGTTTACCAACGTTCCACGCCAACTCTGTGCTAGTTAGCCTCCGTTACACTCTCCCCCGTAAACCTCACTCCCATCCGGGTCACGGCACCACTGTGACGGAGGTCATCTTGCACCTGTTCACCCCCCTCGGGGATCGAACGTGCGACCTCGTCAACTACAACGGTTCGGCAATGGGAGACACAGTACGATACCGCTGGGCCAAGAGACTAGTCTCTCGGCCCAACGGCACGAGACTGTATGAGGCTATCGGAGGGAGGTTTACCAACGTTCCACGCCAACTCTGTGCTAGTTAGCCTCCGTTACACTCTCCCCCTTAAACCTCACTCCCATCCGGGTCACGGCACCACTGTGACGGAGGTCATCTTGCACCTGTTCACCCCCCTCAGGGATCGAACGTGCGACCTCGTCAACTACAACGGTTCGGCAATGGGAGACACAGTACGATACCGCTGGGCCAAGAGACTAGTCTCTCGGCCCAACGGCACGAGACTGTATGAGGCTATCGGAGGGAGGTTTACCAACGTTCCACGCCAACTCTGTGCTAGTTAGCCTCCGTTACACGTAGTTACTGCACTTTGCTTTACAGTAGGCTTGATTTGTTTTGTTCAGATGGCGTGTTGTTGCCTGTTGTGAATTGGAGAAGAGAAGGACTGCACTTCTCAGGATTTTACTTTTTTGTTCGTACACATTTCCTTTTTTTTCTCCGATATTTTAATGGGCTTTTTTGGGCCTTTTTTGGATAGGATAGTGAAGATGCGACAGGAAGTGAGTGTGGAGAGAGATGGGTTAGGGTTGGGAAATGACCCTGGCCGGACTCGAACCGGGGTCCCCATAGGCATGCAAGCCCAAGTGTGGGGGGCTTAGCGCGCTGCGCCACAACGCCCCCCACGTACACAAGCATTTCTGGCTCAAAACCCTTCCCCAGCATGGCGAGACGGTGTAATGGTGATTGCCTCATCATTACTCGCTGACGAAGGGCTTTGAAAAAGGCTGAAGACGAGTGCTGTCTTTCACTACTTGAATTCATGATTTGCTACATGGGAGATGTCTTATAAAGAAAAGAAAAAGGAAAAAGAAGAAACTGAGTGTGAGTTGCGGTGTGTGGAAGACAGTGTGAGTGAGCACATCTTTTCCACTTTTCAAGTGTAAACACTCAAAAGCACACACATGCGCGCAAACACACACACCCATACACACACACACACACACACACACACACACACACCCATACACACACACACACACACACACACGTTGCTGCTGCTTCAGGCCTGTTACTTCAATGACTGTACTGAAAAACTAGCTACCAGCTAGTTGTAAATATTGCACATTGCAATTGCTTACGTTATATTTATTATTCTTTCACAATGCTACTATCACTGTTGTGTTTTCCAGGAGACAGAATGGCAACAGAGGAGAGCCAAAGCCTCTGACGGTGCCCCGGGACATAGACCTGCATCTGGAGAGCACGCCCGTCGGTGTCATGGATGCCCTAGGTCAGTGGTTCTCAACCTTCTTTGTCTTGCGTACCCCCTAAAGCCTTTCTGTCATACCACGAGTACCCCCTCACTCATGTTCCATATCCCAATGTGACTGTACTCCATATGTTTGTTTAATTTTTCCAAGTACCCCCTGCAGTGTGCTCACGTACCCCTTGTGGTACACGTACCCCTGGTTGGGAAACACTGCTCTAGGTCAGTGGTTCTCAACCTTTTTTGAACACACGCCCCCTTGGCCTTATCACAAGCCTCCCAACGCCCCCTTGACCTCACCATAAACCTGCCAACGCCCTCCTTTGTATTAAAAAAAGTAAATGAACTAATGCCCCTCAATGGCAACTAAGCATCTCCCCCTCTCAGCTGTATCCTCAAATTTTTCTTTATAACATATAAGCAAATTAGTAGTGTGATTTGGGAATGATATCAAGACATCAGTAGAGGATTTTGAACAAACAAGTAGCCCTCGGGGAGCTCTTAGTAGCCCTTGGTAGCCCTTGAGTAGCCCTCAGTAGCCCTCAGTAGCCCTCAGACCCAGAAAGCTTGAGGCCCCCTGGTATACAGTATACTGCTGATCGTTCCATCATTGTCGCATGCTGTGTTTATTCTGCCTCCCCTACAGTGCTGCGCTTCTTTGTGGAGTACCAGTGGCTTATTGATTTCGCTGTCTATGCAACGGGCATTTTTCTATTCACGGAGGGATACTACTTTGTTATGGACGCCAGCACGGAGGTCAACATCGGAGCCATCTGGTGCGTGCTGACGGTGTTCTTCTGCCTGTATCCTTTTCCAACGATTCACGTTTGACAGCCTGTGTTAGGGCTGGGCGGTTCTGGAAAAAAATGCGTATCATGGTTTTCTTGACGAAAATGAATATCATGGTTCTCTGTTCGATTTTTTTTCGCAAGCGTGATTTTCCCCCACATCTCTGAAGAAAAGGCTGAAATTAAATTTAAAAATTAGATAAAATCCTGAATTTTAATTCATCTCCATTTCTATTTTAATAACTTTTTTGGAATTAAAAAAAAAAAATCCTTCTCATCAAAAAGTGAACCTTGTGTAGGTGAAAATTGTTATCAGGTTTTTTTAACGGTATACCGCCCAGCCCTAGTCTGTGTACATCGCATCATGGATTATGTCTCAGTTCTGGAAATGCTAAGTGACAAGGAAGACGTTGCATCCTCTCTATGTCTTCCAGTGTTGGAATGTAACTGAATATTACATTACATTACATTGCACTTACCTGATGCTTTTCATCCAAAGTAGCTTACAGTTATTTTAGATACAGGGTATTGGTTACAGTCCCTGGGTTAGTGTAGGGTGAGGTGACTTGTTCAAGGGTACCTCAGCTATGCCATCATGGCTTAACAGCCAAAACGTGTGTGCTTGTGGACATAGTGGTGAGAGAGTTGGACTTTCAATCTAGGGGTTGCGGGTTCGAATCCCCCCTGACCTCTCCCTACATCTCCATCCATGGCTGAAGTGCTCTTGAGCAAGGCATCTAACCCCACATTGCTCCAGGGACTGTAACCAATACCCTGAAAAGTAATAACTGTAAGTCGCTTTGAATAAATGAAAAAGCGTCAGCTAAGTGCAATGTAGTGTAATGTAATAGTGGTAATTGATTAATAAATAATGAGACTCAGCTTGTGAAAGCGGATTTTTCTCTTCTCTAAGTTTGTAGCTTTTTCGCGCTCCCATTATTATTTATTTTTCTCCAGAACTTGAGCGCACTCTCTCATACACTATGACTTCTCTAGATATTTATGATGATCTATTCTTTTCCATACCTGCTCAGGCCTGTGACTGCGTTCCAATATGTGACCTTGTGTCCTCCACTTGTGCTTGTGGCCTCGTATCAGGAAGTAATACGTCATGATGACATCACTGACCACAGCATTATGTCTCGCAAAAGCTCAATTGTAAATTCATTTTCCCATTTGCAAACTGGATGGTGAATGAAGAATAGTTCCCCAAAAATTGTTGTGGCTAGGCTGACAGCGGGGAAACTTAATTGTTTCTCCACGGAGGCAGGGCATCAGCAAAATGTGAGGCCACAAGCACAAGTGGAGGACGCAAGGTAGCATATTGGAATGCACACTATGTGTCTGTCTGTCTGTCTATTCCCGTTTGCCTTCCTTGACTCCTCAGCTGACCAGGAGGTGTCTCCATACTCTGATGAGCCACTACTTCGGTACGGAGGAGGGAGGCGAGAGCTCCGTGTGCCTGGCGTTCGGCTTCCTGTCCCTACTGGTCGCCATGCTGGTGCTGGTTGTCAGGGAGGACTTCCTGGAGTTCGGCCTGGAACCAGGTAATGAGCCTCAGTAAAATCAAAATCTAACACTGGGCGGTCCGGTTCTCGATTCTGATTGGCTGATAGCTCAAGTCAAGTCAGCTTTTATTGTCACTTTCATCATATATATATATATATATATCATCATATAATAGCTGTGGTCAATCGAGCGTAAACCTACACCGCTTCGACCTGAAGATTCTATGCGCGTCCAAGTTAGACCAAGCGCATCTACGTCGGTAATGAGAATATGTTGCAGTTGGGGTAGGGAGTCTGCAAGAAGAGCGCATCTTTGCACCATCTGTAGTTGGGGTATCAGTGTGAGTGCAAAGATATTTTATTCCTGCTGTGTTTATCGCCTCCTTGTTGAGTTTTTGTAACCACAATCACTTCCTCAACCCCAACGGATCAAATTAATTGTTATTAAAACGTTTTTAAAGAAATTTGGTCAGCGATTGTGTAACAGTGTTAGATAAGCAATAAGCCACTTGAGTCCGTGGGTTATGCTCAATTGATAACGGGCAAGTGGACGTTTACGGCACTCGTGCACCACTCCCCTTGCCCGTTATCAATAGAGCATAACCCACGGCCTCTCGTGGCTTATTGCTTAAACAACCTACAGTACACGCAGGGGCCTACACTACAAAGCTGATTCAGGAGTAAATCAGGTTAAGTTAAATTTCTTAGACAATTAGGACTACAGGCTCTTCTATTAGATGATTGACCTCTTAAAGGCCAACATCCAATAAAAAACAGTTTTACTCGCTCCTTTTGAAAAACGGACGGTCACCCCAAGTTAAACTCGCATGCAAGGCTTCAGTTTGCCAACGCCTCCGTTGACGCCCCTATAGTGCAGTACCACCCGGAGAAGTGGCGAGTCGATAACCTTCAGAATCTCTCTGCAGAGCAGGAGGAGAGATCCAATCAGAGACAGATATCCACGAGTAACCCGGAAAACCCTCTCGTTTGTCCACAAGCCACCTTACTAGCTTGCAAAAACGGCTTGAAACAAAGCAACCAGAAAGTTTTTTTAAACAGGACCAACGCATAACGCATTCAATAACAATGGGGAACACAGCAGTATTAATGAAATAACGATGAGAGGACATCTTTAACTTAACCTGGTTTACTCCTGAACCAGCTTTGTAGTATATGCCAAGAAAGTTCCATGCACTGCTTGTAAGTGCTGGTGAAAGTAAGAATGAAGCGTAAAGCCCAAGTGGGAAACTCCAACTCCCATTGTCATTGTGACACAGCACTCCTAAGCACAGAAGTAAATACTGCACACAATGAAATTGCATTTATGCCTCACCTGTGCAAGAGGGCAGCCCTCAATGGCACCCGAAAGGGAGCAGTGCGGCGGGATGGTTCTATGCTCAGGGTACCTCAGTCATGGAGGAGGATGGGGGAGAGCAGAGCACTGGTTAACTACTCCCACCCTATTTGTAATTAGAATGAACAACATGTTTTTGTTTCTTTTGAATTGTTACACAGCAACTTAGCATATTGAACTTAAAGCTTTAAAAGTGGACTGCATATATTTATAGACTCCTCATCGTTACTTCTTTATGTTTTAGGTTTTCAGAGTCTCTATGACAGTGTGGAAGTCTTCGCGAGAGCAAATGGCTATGAGTGGACGTAAGTTAACCAAGTCTTAAGTCTTTGGTTTACAGTTCATGTCTTACAGAATTGCAAACAAGCAATTATGGCAAGTAGTGAAATACAAAAATGGTGTTTATCTTGTTGGTCCCATTACACTTCTCTGGGGAGGGTTTAGTCGTCCTCCAGGCTGGGCGCATGAATAACATGCGTCATGAGCGTCAACTGTCAGCGATTGGTCACCACTCATTTCAAACCAGAGCTGAGCTCACTCCTCCCACCCAAGTGCTCCACGGCATCAGGGATCCAGATCAAAAATGAATTCCAAAGTAATGAATGTGGTCTGGTTGGTAAAACCAGGCTTTTAGGACAGTGGCAACACAAAATATGGTAAGACTTTACTTGACACCGGTGTCCTACGTATGACATAACGGTGTCTCAACATTGTCATAATGCAGTCATGAATGTGTCATAAACATTGTCAATGTCATAAACATTGTATGATTTTGTCTTTAAGTGAAATTCGGTTATGACAGGCCTAACAATGTCAACTTTTCATGGTCATGAAACATTTATGACCTTAGCATTATGTTCATGACTCGGTCATGACACTATTATGACACTGTTATGACACTGTTATGATACTATTATGACTCGGTCATGACACTATTATGACACTGTTATGTCAACGTATGGCGCCGGCGTTAAGTAAAGTGTTGCCCAAAATATTGCCAAACTTCTAATCCCATATTTGTGGTTATTAATTAATGTGGTCTGATAACACCAGGCTATTATGACAGTAGGAAGGAACACAACATTTTGCCAATTCCTGTCCAGGGACTACAGATGAAAATTAGCCTTGTGGCTATAATCTGGCTCAATTGTATATTGTGCACTTTCCCTGTCAAATAAACAATAAATAAATTCTAATCCCATAATGTTTGTGGTGGTGCTCCTCTTAGAGTGCCCGTGACCAGGCTGGCGTCGAAGTTTGGCCTGGCCGCCGTCTGTGGCTTCATCGGAGCTCTGCTGGCCTTCCCTGGCCTCCGATTGGCCCAGACACACCTGGACGCCGTGGAGATGAACAAGGACCGGCCCGTCGTCAAGTAAGATTGAAAATTTATTCAAATTGAGACGCACCAACATGGGAGAGTGTTGTGTATCAACAGCTACTAGTTAAACAAAATCACATTTCAGTTACGTAGTATTTTAGGTGGCAAACTTGTGTTCTGTTGGTCATGGACCTATGGCATTGTGTTGGATTGTTTTGTTGGATATTGTACTATTGCATAGACACTGAAGTCAAATTACTCAAGTTTTAACCAAAGTTGCTTACAACATGCAGTAGTTCTTACAGTATATCACGAAAGTGAATACACCCCTCACAGTTTTGCAGAATTTTGAGTATATCTTTTCATAGGAAAGCATTACAGAAATTTCACTTTGACACAATGATTAGTGACCTTTTAACAACATATTTAACCGCTTAAATTTCTTGTTCACTCAGAAAAAAAACAAAATACAGCCATTAGTGTTTGAACATGTACTCACAAAAGTGAGTACACCCCAGATTAAAATCCGATAGAGAAGGGGCTATGTTGGCTCGAATCGTCTCGAAATGAAACGAAATGAAAAGGGATGACAAGGGAGGTCATCAGTGTGCGTTTCAACCTTTCTTTGCATTTAACTTTTACATTTTGAGTCTGCATCTGGCTTAAATAGATTGGTGTGAGATTTTGTAATGCAATCCTATGGAGAATATCATGATCTGCTTCAGTAGTCACAGTGCATGTTGACATGTTTCTTTTAGGTGTATTTAAGATTGCCAATGCTGACAGCCAGGGCTCTAAATTAACTTTTTCCACCACCAGCCAATTTGGCTAGTGGACATTTTTTCTTACCAGCCAAACAGAAGTTCAACTAGCCATTTTTTTTATCTCGTCAAAATAAACTAGGCCTATGCATTAGGCTAGTTTTTTTTTCCTAATTAAATGGTCATTTTGTCCAACTGTTTCTACAACACATACACTATAGGCCTGCATAGGCTACTATATGCCTACATAATAAGCATATTATAGGCTATATATTTTTTCATTATTTTTTAACTTCTGCTTTATTTTTTTACTTTCGTTACTTAGGCCTAATTAATTTGATTAGTTTTTGTTCAATTCCTCTGAAAGCAGCTGAATCACATCACACAAGCCACTCACATAACAGACCTTTAACATAGGCCTACAGTAACCAAGCACACAGCGAGAGAGGGGGAGCTCTTCTCTACCATGCGCAACAAAATGACAAGAAGCCTAGTTTAATTAAAAGTAAATAATATCTCGGGAATCTTCGCTTCCTTTGTTACTTCCACAGCTTCGTCGTTGGTTGCTTTTTTTTTCTTTTCGATGGTGTGGGCTTTCCAACTTAGTTGCGCCAGGACTCTAAACATTTCAGAAGACAACTGAACTGACAGCTACGGTCACACTACTCTGACAGTCGGCTCTCCTCCTCTGCCCTGGTCGCTATTTCGTTTCCACAACCACTCATTTTTAACGTCACTATTTACAATTACTACTAGCATTCACCAACACACAGAACCTTGCTCTAACCCCCGCCACATTCTCATCACTCGCACAAAACGTCTACACAACAGAAGTAGCGCTATGCATAATCTGCGTAAGTTCTGTTATTGAAACGGTCAGGGACTCGCTGCTTAAAAAATGCAGCCTGTTACAGCAAGGTTCATATAGTAATAATAGCAGTAGTGACGTTAAAAAGGTTGTAGCGAAAGCGACGAGAGCATAGGAGGAGAGCTGCCTGTGAGAATAGTGTGAGGGCAGCTTAGCTGACAGAAGGCTGGTCGTCTGAAATGTTTTCAATCCTGGCGCGCGCAACAGCATGGAGTTGACGCTCGATGCACTGGAAAGCCCACGGTGGGAGGCTACCTCGTGACGCTAGTGTCCATGGGTAATGTAGGAAATCTCGCCGTATAACGTTCATCAGAGCAGCGGTTTACCATTCATAAGTTACTGTACTCGGGCGCTACTAGCCAATTTGGCGGGTAGGTATTTTTTTCTACAAGCCAAAATGAATTTTCACCTGTGTTTGGCGGGTTGGCGTGTGTTAATTTAGAGCCCTGCTGACAGCATTCATGCATCCCCAAACCATGTCAGTCCCACTACCATGCTTGGCTTATGAGAGGATACACCTTTTTTGTAAAACTCACTTGTTTACCACCACACATGCTTGACACCATCTAAAGCAAATTTGTTTATCTTGGTCTCTTCAGATCACACGACATGGTTCCAGTGATCCATATCCTTGGTCTGTTCATCTCTCTTGAGACCAAGATGAACAAATTTGCCTTAGATGGTGTCAAGCAGAGGTGTGACCAAGTCACTAATGTGCAAGTCACAAGTAAGTCTCGAGTCTTTCCACTCAAGTCCGAGTCAAGTCACAAGTCAAGACACATCTGACCAAGTCAAGTCCAAGTCCAAGTCATACCCCAGCCAAGTCAAGTCCAAGTCCAAGTCTCATTTTTTTTCAAGTCCTTAACAAGTCACAAGGGATTTTCTATTTGCAATCACAATTTCGATCATAAATTCATTAGTATAATAATGAGACCTGAGTAAAAAGATGACAATTACTAAAACAGTTGCAGAGAAATCAGTCTAAACCAAACTACTGCTTGTGCTGTGTATTTAAAATGACATTTAATTTCATATTTTTTTTCACATAAAAATACATTTCATGTGAATTTGTACTTAAAGAAAGGAGCAACCATATGCCAAATATTTACTGTCCAGTGGGCAAATAGTCCTGTTTGCAAGAATGTGTGCGTATGTGTGTGTGTCCGTTCCATCATCTGATGGCGTAAACCTATTCCACTACTCCACCCTGGTCTTGGTGGTGGGCCGGTCATATCTAGTCAAGGTTGTAAGTTATACAGACTAGCATCATAACGCTAAGGACAGGACTATGGTTAACTTTTTCACTAGGAGCACAGGCAGGGCCGCTGACAGCTTTGGCTGGAAGGTTTTGTCAAGACATTAGGGGGGCATATTACACTTCCGACCTGAAAACGCGGACACTTTCAGTGTACTTTCAGCGTACTATGTTTGAATTTACCCACAAAGGCCAAGGGTGAAAGTAGTAGCCTATTCATGTCTTACAGGTGCTACCCACCCTCCCCCCTCTCTTTACTGTAGTGTAACACTCGACTAATGTAAACATTTTGGTTTGGCTTTAAAAGACGCCATTTTCCCTAAGGTACCATATTAAGCTCACCATTCTCATCAAGATATGACATACAGTAGGGGTAATCAATTTATTTTTTTTTAAATTAAGCCGTGTGTGTGTGTGTGTGTGTGTGTGTGTGTGTGTGTGTGTGTGTGTGTGTGTGTGTGTGTGTGTGTGTGTGTGTGTGTGTGTGTGTTGTGTGTGTGTGTGGTGTGTGTGTGTGTGGTGTGTGTGTGTGTGTGTGTGTGTGTGTGTGTGTGTGTATGGGGGGTGGGGCTACACATGTGAGACAGGATGATGAGTTAACAGCACAGCTCAGCAGACAGCCCTGTCTCAGCTGGTCCATGATGTTCACTTCATCCCATTATCTGTGAACCAAAGCTGAGCATTGACAGTGTCATAACTGTGAACCCACCAATGAGCACGCACATGCATGGTGCAGTACTAGGCTATAGTCTGCTGTAGGCTACGTGCCAACAGTATTTAGCCTAGTAGACACTTGTCCATATGGGCTAAGAAATGAGGACAAAGTAGGCCTAGTTAGTTGGATTAAATTCCTGGTAAAGTAATGATGAATTTCCTGAATTTCCCTCTGGGGATCAATAAAGTTACTCTACTACTCTACTCTACTCTACTCTACTATTGTTGAAGCTGATATCGGCATTGTCGCAATGCCGCAATGGCCCATCACCAACCATTTTTACTGCGTCACAGTCCAAGTTAACTAGAACTTTGTTTGCACAGTCATTAATCCACGTCTTGTTAATTATATTAGGCTACTAGACTATTCGCCAGCACGCTGTCAATTAAACATGGCGTTAGCGCTGCAGAATGTCAGTTATGGCAACGAGGCAACCTTGTTCTGCGCTTCTACAGTGTAGGAAGAAGGAAGGTGTGTAATGCCCTATCCAACATTTCGCTCTCATTTTTCCCGAATGAATATGCGCCTCGCGCCATGCTCTGGTCTCCCTGTTCTCCCCAATCGCCCTCTCCTCCCCCTCAAAGGCACTTGTATGCTGTTCATGTCTCTTCAAAAAGATTAAGTTCACCGTCCAGGTCATAGATTGTAGCCAAACAAAGTTCTGCTTCTATGTTTCCTAATTTTTGTTAATTTGGAAAACAGGGTTACATCCCAGTTCTCCAGTGCTGGCGTCGTGTAGCTCTAACGTGTCATTTCCAAGCAGCGGTAATTGCGACTCCAAACTCCCCCAAAATACCAAACGAAGCATGTAGTTCGAACTGTGAGAAACATAAGATAAAGCGGTGTCGACACCACGAGATACAAGGTTCGCGCGCGCAAGGATTGGGCTGGGAGCAGCACGCGAGAGGGATGCTTTTTATCCACGGGAGCCGACCCGTTCCTATCTTGCGCTGCTCAGCAGTAGCTTGCAACCTCTATCTCACATTACATTTAAACTTCACGATAGGCTGCATTAAAGATTGCGTTTAAACTGATGTGGCTGGCATGATAGTGTGTCAAGGCTGAGTTTTAAAACTTTCAAGGAACATGGTATTATCTTACCATTTGACACATGGGACACTGCTACTCTGCTTTCAGCTGGCTGAGGCGGTATTCCAAAGATAGCCCTGATGTCCTTAGAAATGTTTCGATTCAAGTCATCGAACAACAAGCAGTGAGGTTCGGGGCGCATAGCTTGTTTATAGCCATGCGCAAGCTTCGCGGGAAGCAGTGTTGCTTGCGCTTAGTTTCTTCAAAGTTTTTCCAATAGCCATGCAGTATCTCGCGCCTTGACCAATTATTTGACAATTTTGTTCGTTTGTCTTGTCTCTTTGCAAGACTGTCATGAATAGGCTAAATTATTTCCCTTTGGAACCATTCACCCAGCATCTAAAGTAGGCAACCGGTGGAGCTCTTTTGATGGATGCAAGACCAAGTGTTCTCTGCTCGCCTATTTTCGATTGCATGCTGGAAGACTAAGACATGTATAAACGTGTCTTTTTGTATTGATTCCAATACTCAACCGATGGTGGCTGGTCAATGCAAAAAATGTTACCGAGAGCGAGGTTATCTTTCTAGACTAAGCGCGAGCTTAACATGCATTTTCAGCGCGTGGAGTTGTGGTCGTGAAATAGCCCTGGGATATCAAGCCATATAGCCTACGGACACATCCTGGGTTGGGGGAAACTTAAAAGCAGGCCATATTCGTAACGTTTACCTCGCCACATATTCATCATAACGTTTTGTCCGCGATGGTGGAAATTATTCGCAAGGCTGCATTTCACTTTGAAGTGACTGACTCGCAAGCATAGTGTGTGGGAGCGGAACATACTGTAACAGCCTTCGGGGGCTGAAGGCAAGCGCATTCATAAAGGACAGGGAAAGCAAAACGGATAGGCGTACTCTTTTATAAAACAACAATAGATTAAGTCCTGTGGTTCGGTTATGTCAGCAGTGTGTGCTTTTTTATTTCAACTGCTTAAATAGCCTAATGTTCAACAATCAATGTCCATCACAATTTAGCTAAAATATTTAGACAGCTTGGTTCTCACTGAATTTCTGTCGTAAGCGAGGGGCGAGAGAGCGAGAGCTTCACGTGTGTAGCCTACAGACGCGTGTTGCACATCACAGCGCCCCACCACACACACTTCCTACAACATTGATAGAAAATATTTGTTGATCACAGTGCAAACTTCCATAGCCTACCCTATTAAGAATGCAAAATGAGTTGTGGCTGAGAGGGAGATAAATTCACTTCCGCGATGGTTTAAAATGTAGGCTATGTTTGTTCTGGAGACTCACTAAAAAATGGTGTTTTTGCCGCTGGTCGCAGCGTCCAAGCCAGCTGCGTCGGCCGCCAATGGCATAGCATCGCTTAGGACAATGACGTGATTCAAACAAAGAATGTGGGCGGGCTGTTGCATTCTGAAAACAAGGGTTGGACTTAGGGATGCACGATGTCAAAAATTTCGGCCGATACCGATATCCGATTATGATATTGCGGTTTTGGCCGATGACCGATATTAACCGATACCGATGTTTTTCTTTCTTTTAAAAAAAAAAAAGAGATGACAATGATGCAAACAAACAGAATTTTTGAATGTCGTCTTATTTCCAAAAACACTTTTTAACTCCCTGTGATAATTAGATAAAAAAATAGAGACAAAATAGAAGACAAACAGTGAAAGTCATTGTCAAGTCCATTCTTTTAGAACCGTAACATATAAAAAAAAAACATCGGCGTTAACATCGGCCCAGTTTTACACATCAGACCGATGTCCGATGTGTTGAATATCGGCCGATATCGGCCGATACCGATACATCTGGCCGATACATCGTGCATCCCTAGTTGGACTTGGACTTTTATTTAGACCCAACATGGCAAGTCAAGCCAAGTCATTGAAAGTTACAACTGTCAAGTCCAAGTCGAGTCCCGAGTCAAAGGCGTGCAAGTCGAGTCGAGTCACAAGTCCTTTCTGATCTTGAAATTTCAAGTCGCAAGTCTTCACACCGCTGACTCGAGTCAGACTCGAGTCCAAGTCACTGGACTCGAGTCCACATATCTGGTGTCAAGCATGTGTGGTGGTAAACAAGTGAGTTTTACAAAAAAGGTGTATCCTCTCATAGGCCAAGCATGGTAGTGGGACTGACATGGTTTGGGGATGCATGAATGCTGTCAACATTGGCAATCTGAAATACACCTAAAAGAAACATGCATGTCAACATGCACTGTGACTACTGAAGCAGATCATGATATTCTCCATAGGATTGCATTCAAATCTCACACCAATCTATTTAAGCCAGATGCAGACTCAAAATGTAAAAGTTCAATGCAAAGAAAGGTTGAAACGCACACTGATGACCTCCCTTGTCATCCCTTTTCATTTCGAGACGATTCGAGCCAACATAGCCCCTTCTCTACCGGATTTTAATCTGGGGTGTACTCACTTTTGTGAGTACATGTTCAAACATTAATGGCTGTATTTTGTTTTTTTCTGAGTGAACAAGAAATTTAACTGGTTAAATATGTTGTTAAAAGGTCACTAATCATTGTGTCAAAGTGAAATTTCTGTAATGCTTTCCTATGAAAAGATATACTCAAAAATCTGCAAAACTGTGAGGGGTGTATTCACTTTCGTGATATACTGTATATGAGGTGGATAAGCAGATTAGTATATTCATACATTGTAGGGGTCCATACAGTAGAGAGAACCGTTTACAGAACTTATACAAACGTATACGACTTAAACAAAACTTAAGTATGCCTAGTGATGGGAAGCATTGCTGTAGATAGGATGTCATTGTTAGTGTGTGTGTGTGTGTGTGTGTGTGTGTGTGTGTGTGTGTGTGTGTGTGTGTGTGTGTGTGTGTGTGTGTGTGTGTGTGTGTGTGTGTGTGTGTGTGTGTGTGTGTTTCTGTGTGTGTTTCTGTGTGTGTTTCTGTGTGTGTCTGTGTGTGTGTGTGTTTCTGTGTGTGTGTGTGTGTGTGTGTGTGTGTCTGTGTGTGTCTGTGTGTCTGTGTGTGTCTGTGTGTGTCTGTGTCTTGACTAGAGCCCTCCTGCACATGGGCTTCCTCTCCCCTCTGCTGATCATCGTGTTGTGGGTTAAGCCAATCGCCAGAGACTTCCTGGCCAACGCTCCAATGGGAAAGACCACAGTCACACTGTAAGCCCATAACCCTAACTCCACTCTACACACAGAAATAAACTTGCCTTGCCTCTGTAAGTGCAAGATCCCCAGTTCTGTTAATTTTCCTATCCGTGTTGTCATTCAAATATAAAGAAATCCCGCACACTGTCCATTCCACTAATGATTGGTCCAAGGTAGTCAACTAAAATTTTCAAAAGTTTGTGTTTGAATTTTTTTTCTGTAACTTTACCTGAAGAAGGTCCTAAACGTTTGTTGGTGGAATGGACAGTGTGCAGGATTTCTTTACACTTGAATGACAACCCTACTGGGATAATACCCTACGCACCTACCCACAGAGGTGTGACAAAAGTGTGATTTTGAAAAAAAATTCTCAATCTCCCCGTCTGCTTGTTCTCTCGTTGTGCATGGTCAGTTGGTACATGAAGCGACTTGTTACATCTCATTTCGCACATTCTTCCTCTGTTGGTGCAAGATCCCCAGTTCTTATAATTTCTCATCTCATACTTCTGTCATTTTATTTTTATTCAAATTCTTACATATCTCCTTTTAATGTTTTTATTTGATTCTTATATTAAATGTTTTCTTTCTATATTCTTGTTTTATTTAATGTACCTTTTTTTATTTTGCGATGCACATTGTATAGCGCATTTCATGCACAAATACAGTTCAAATAAACTTGCCTTGCCTCTGTTGTTGCAAGCTCCCCAGTTGTGTTCATTTCTCATCTCTCCCCGTCTGCTTGTGCAGGATCCCCAGCTCGATGTTCAACTCGGTGCGTCTGTGGGTGGTGGTGTGTTTGTGTGTGCTGCGTCTGCTCCTCACCCGCTACCACCTGCAGGCCTACCTCAACCTGGCGCCCAAGTGGGTGGAGCAGATGAAGAGGGAGGCGGGACGCATTGCAGCCATCGACATCCAGAGGAAGGTGAGACTCGAGATTCAAGAGTTTATCGTCATTGTCTAAAAGGCAACGAAATTGTTTTGGAGTACAGCAGTCAGTAGTATGTAGAAGTAGCAGCAGATTACAGATTAAGTAAAGTGCATAGAGGTAAAAGTGAGACCAGTGCTTATAAATTAGCTGTTACCAGAATGGGACGCATCGCAGCCATCGACATCCAGAGGAAGGCCAGATCCAAGATTCAAGATTGAAGAATTTATTGTCATTGTCTAAAAGGCAACACACCTGGGGTGCATTTCTCAAAAGAGAAGTTGTTAGCTTGTTAGCTGTTAACTTTGGTAGTTGCCAATGGGAAAATGCATTGAAAACAACAAAGTAGCTATTGTAGTAAGCAACTTTGGTTTTGAGAAATACACCCTTGTTTTGGAGTACAACACTCAGTAGTAGTAGTAGTAGTAGCATCAGATTACCAAGTAAAGTGTGTAGAGGTAAAAGTGACACCAGTGCTTATACATTGGCTGTTACTAGAATGTAAATCAAGTAGGTAGCAGGCTTCAATCAGGTTTCTTGACAACTTTTAAGGCTGCTGTCCCAAATAAATAGAATCAAAGAAAGAAAAGGGGGGCGCACCTTGCATACATTTTTTTCCTTCTTTATTTTTGTGCACAGACGCGTTTCGGCGTGTGCCTTCCTCAGTGTGCAACTCTGAGGAAGGCTGTTACCAGAATGGCAATGACCAAATCGTAATGCATTACTAAAGGCCCTGTGCACTGTTATAGTGGTGTATTACTATTGTAGTTCAGTTTTTTTCAGTGACTATTACAACGTCCCAGTGGTGGTGTCTGGTAAGGGGCTACAGAGGGTCTGAACATGAGTGGTAAGTGACAAGTTTCTCCATGTGCTCTCTCGCAGGTTACCAGGATATTCTGCTACTTGACGGTGGTCACTCTGCAGTACCTGGTCCCCATCATACTGATTCTCTTCTCAACTCTTTCACTGAAGATGCTGGGTGAGTCATGGTTTTAACAGAAATACAAGTTCTGCATCTTTTTAAGCCGAATTCACACCAAGGCGCCGCGGAACGGAAGCGAGACGACTGAGGTCTTTCAGTTTAGTCTCGGCCGGTGTGTTCAACTCTGCCTTTCACACAAACGGCGTCACTTTGGCTATGGGAGGATTTTGAACAGGACTGACCGTGCACGCCGAGTGTGCTGCTACTTTGCCAATCATTTGAGTGGGAGACCACCGGTCGCTGGCGTCCAAAATCCGCTCGAGTTCTATTTTCCAAATGCAGCACGGAGCGGAGCCGGCTCCCGCGCCACAACTGCCCGACTGCCGCCGGTTGGTGTGGAAGGACTGATATGTTTCCATGTATTTTCACCACGGCCGGTAAAAGTCGCTTCCGTCCCGCGACGCTTCACCACTTTGGTGTGAATTAGGCCTTCGTGTATGGAACTGAGGTGCCTTAGTTAAATTCATTGGACATGGGGTATAACAGACATCTGGGAATATCTTGTACCCACTTGGCTCAAAGTGGACATGTTATGTCAAAAAAAAAGGGGCAGGACGCCAAGGCACTCTTCTAAGATAAAAACACTTTAATGTCATGACATGTTATGATAAAAGACATGTTATGCATCAACCAGTAAATCACATTCAAATTTCAAATCAAGATAGATTGTTAGTACACGGGTGTGCACCCTTGGGGTGTTACTATTGAAATGAAAAGAAATATGTTACTGCAAGCTCTTTTCAAATTAAAAAACAGACCTACGTAAATGGTTTGTTTTCAGAAATGGTCCATTTTATTTTCTATTAATCTGCAACATCAGTGATGGTCACCATTTTATCTTCTTGCCATGGCCATCATGACCACAGCCTCATTCTGATAGATCTGGGGCACATTTCTGGAAAGTGTAGTTGCTAACTATGTTAGCTACTTTGTTGGTTGCAATGCAATTTCCCATTGGCAACTACCTAAGTTGCTAACTGCTAACAACTCTGCTTTCCAGAAATGCACCCCTGAATTCAAACGACTACTTTCCCCACGTGACGTTTTTCTGTTTCCCCTCCCATCCCAGGTGACTTCTCGTGGGGTTTCGTAGAAGAGCTACCGGGCGTGACCCCGGCGCCTGTCCTCCCCACGGCCGCCCCCTCGCCCTCCATCGTGGGCCTGGAGGGGGGCGGCGGCGAGGAGGAGGAGGAGGACCTAGAGGTGGAGGTGCAGGCCACGGTGGCGCACGTCTTCGAGGTCTTCCACGGCCTGCGCGCCCTCCTCACGCCGCTCTTCTTCCGCGGCTTCTTCGCCTTCCTCACCTGGTGGGTTGCGGCCTGCCAGGTCATCAGCAGCCTGTTCGGCATCTACTTCCACCAGTACCTCATGCACAGCTAGTTCCTGTCTCTGTGGAGGGGGCGATGCACTGTATAATGTTCATTATTATGTCTGTCAAATCATGTCTTCAGTTTTTCGTTTGTTTCAGACATAAAGTTAAAGTTTTATTCTTTATCTGACATATTTTGACATGTCAAGTAAAGGATCAGACTTTTTACATTACTTGAAACAAAAGAAAAACTTCAGACTTGATGGTTCCTGGGGGGGGGGGGGGGGGGGGGGAGGGGTGCAGGAGTGGTGGGTAACTTTGACATTCAGAAGCGACAACTCAGCGCCATACATGTATATTCCAAATGACCTGATTTTTACCAGTCCAAACCCACCTCATTGCCATGCACATTAACTCTGACCCTTTCAAGGTTTGTCATGCTCTCAGAATTTCTGATCTGCGAGGGCTGCCCATTGCTCTTTTGAATGATTTAGCATTAGCAATTTCTAGCCTAATAGTAATGGGTATAAAACGCAACCATGGAGTATAAGGTGAATAGGGAAGTTGGACGGGTAGAACCAGGTCATTTTTGGAATATGTGGCACTGGATTGTAGCTTCTGAATCCAGGTGCCTCATTTATCATCAGTTCGTAGAATCTCTTCGGTGGTACGAGTGAAATTTGAATGTTTGCAATTACAAAAAAACCCAATATTTATCAAATGTGCATTGACTGTTCCTATGCACGCGCAGAGATCAGAAACTATTTCGCGCCAGATGTTGACACACTGCTCACTTTGCTGCTAGCTGGACCCATAAGATTCAATGTTTTAGAGTCGAGATTGAATTGCTAACTCGTAACTAGAAGTAACATCGCCAGACGAAGAGAATGGCTGGAAGAACAGAATAATGGTAAAACTGAACCATTTAAAGGGACACTGTGTGAGATTTTTAGTTGTTCATTTCCAGAATTCATGCTGCCCATTCACTAATGTTACCTTTTTCATGAATACTTACCACCACCATCAAATTCTAACTATTCATTATGAGTGGGAAAATTGCACTTTTCATACATGACAAGGGGGATCTTCTCCATGGTCCGCCATTTTGAATTTTCAAAAATAGCCATTTTTAGCTGCAAAAATGACTCTACTTGGACCATACTAGAAAATATTTGTTTATTACTGAGAACACTTTCATGTAAAGATCAAATTTGGCAATTGGCAGCCCAGTTTCAATGAGCAGCATAGTTGCAGTACCTTTTTTGACCATTTCCTGCACAGTGTCCCTTTAACTGAAAGAGGTGTAAAATATTTATTTCCAGAAATTATACAGTATCGCTTTAAGAACGCATGATAACTGAGGCTCCGGGTTGCCAATGGCTGGGTGGGAGGTGTGGCACAGAGGAGGAGGTGTCCTGTCACTGCAGGAGCCTCTTATTGGCTGCGTTCGTGACTGCACATGCAGATGCAGTCTGTACAGCGCGCGTGCACAATACGAAATGATCATGCATTTGGGTTAGAAATTTATAACCAGAAAATTACAATTAGAAAATTCAAACTATAATGCATTGAAATGGTGAAAGTGTGCATGTGCGCTGCACAGACTGGTTCTGCATGCACCATCACGAACGCAACCATTGCACTGAGATAGCATTGGAGACGGGGTGTGTTCGAAAAAGATGGTTATGTGTCAAACCTTGTGAAGTTAGTCCAGGAGCCAGTTCAATCGCTGCACCGTTTTGCTTCTTTGCTACAGCGTCCATATTGATGGACTGAAATGTGGGCCATTTTTGCAGCATCTTTCTATGTTTTATGTGTCTTAAATTCCGTCCTGATTTATAGCTGTAAACTGGTGAGGTGGCTCCCTGCATGAAACAAAAGCTAATGTGGCTGCTGTTGTCAAGTTACGACTCAACTCCTGGGTTAAAATCGGCTTAGTTTGTCTCTTAACCATCTTTCAGGATTCACCCCTCTGATCACAAGCCCTACACACACACACACACACACAGACACACACACACACACACACACACACACACAGACAGACAGACACACAGACACACAGACACAGCGTTGTGTACATTTCTCTTACATGAAGGTACGCAAGATGTGGCTTTGGAAAGGGTTTTGGGGCGTTGTGCCTCCTGTGTAGGGAGATTGAAGTCGTATGCTGTTATGGCACTGGGGCTGAGAGACATGTTGAAGCCTTGAGCCAGGCCACTAGCCAGGCTGGACCTAAGCACTGAGTTGGTCTTCAACACTTTGACATTTTAAGCATGCCTTGAGGGCTGATGTACGTTGCCTTTGCTGATGTAAAAAAAGTGTACAGAAACAAACAGTTGAATTTTATGAGACAATAACTAAAATAGGCCAGTTTTGAATTCAACATTTGCCTACAATCATGGCCAGTCATATTCAGATATCTGACGACTAATGATGTTAGTTGGCAGTTGTTGTCATTGTGCTTCATCACCTTTAAGAAGGCTTTATCTAACAGTTCCTTAACTGACATGTCAATCATCAGTAACCCCACTTATGTGCTGCATATGGAGGTACGGTTGGCTATTGTGCGTATACAGTACGCTACTCTTCTGTATTCTGATTGAATTTAAGTGCCTGGAAACTCAGGGATTTTGAAGTCAGTGGGACGGGTTCATTTTCCAGCACATCAGCCCATAAAGACCCCTGAAACGAACACTATTATTTGAACAGTGTTACAACAGACATAAACCACCACTATGATTATTATGTTAAGGGCCTATGGAGGTATCGCTTATTTTTGTCTGGTTCTAGTTGATGCCAAGAACTGTATATGCAGTATATGTCGGGTTTAAATTTCATGTGGAGCCGTCTTATCCAATAGGCTTACAATACATTAGATTTTTTTTTCAATTCATATTTATTATTTATTTATTTGAGTGCCACATATCACTTAATCCACATGTGATTTACAGGAGTACACTATCCTAGTTTAAATTAGTGTTTTGTGAGGTTTGCTTTTTTTCCTTTTTTTTTTTTTTAAACCATTTTTGTTTCATTTTTAAAGAATGAGCTGTACGTCATCTTTGGGTGGCTTTTTAAACAAATTTGATTTCCTTTACCCCTTAATTAAAATGGTTATTTTAATGGTCCAGAATAGTATTTGGTACTATTAAGCTTTGGTTAAAAAAAAATAATAAAATGTTGTTTTTCATGTCTCAAGCTTGTGTTGTGTAATATTTTGAGTATTTATAATGGTACCGTTTTTCTTTTTGGTAGAATATCACAAGCTCATGCCCTAGCCTTGTAGAGACAAATAAAGGATGATTGTTATCTTAACTTATTTTATGTAGTTTGGTGATATGTTTGTAATCTGCAGTCTCTGGTCCAAAACAAAACGGCGTAATTGGCTGACGACTGCTGCAGTATATTGCACTGAGTGGATTCGGAAGCATTGCTTTATTAGTGACACTGTACTACTACTACAGCCAAAAGGCCCGTTGCGTTGGCTGAGGAGTTGACATGATGTATTAGCGATATCATTTCACGTCCACATACCGTCAAGGCAGACAATAACGCTCAGTGGCGGGTCAGATGGTCACTTGTCTGGGCATTTTATTAGCTGGTTGTCTGGGACATGCTTCACTGGAGGGCATTTACGCAGCAGCTGCGTAGCGGACGATGGGGGCTACTGATTGAGGAGAAATCTGGCTACACACAGACCCAGACCCAGTCCAAACATGCAGACAAAATGCATTTAGCTCTCCAAATTGGTATCAACATTCTAGCAAACATTTGCAGAAGTAATTTATCAACTCTGCTGAGAATCTTGTATTAATTTCTGATCACCCCAAACCCACGCCTCATATGTAGATTCATCATCTTATAAATGCGCACTCTTCGGTTGTTTGTGCAATGCGTAAATTGGTGCTTCTTGCGCCTTGATCTTGGGAGTGGACGTGTTAGTGGTAGGCTATTCGGCGTGGTAAAGAACTTGAACTTGATGTGGTAGGCATGACTATAATCAAATCAATTGTGTGCATTTGTCGGCCCGGCCCTGTCTGATATGGGTGCTCCTGGTTGCCGTGTAAGGTCTGTCAGCTTCACATCCAGACATGGCCTGCGGACCGCTCCGGTCCCCGGGGAAGAGCCCAGACGTAACCTTTGTCACCTTCTTTTCAGCGTTGATCGTGGGACAGAAGGGCGTGTCCGCCTGACGGAATAATTTCAGTCCGTCTTGTTTATTCGTGGGTTAATTTGAAGGCCCAAATTTGGTTCAGTTTAAACGTTCCCGCGACAGTATTTGACCAGGCAGAGTGAACAGAGGTTGTCACCGAGCATTCAAGGGTAGACTACTAAACTTACCTTTAGTTCAGGATGGCTCTAAGCAAAGTTTACACATTAATCGATTATCCTGAATCTCCTGACCCCCCCCCCAACATAGGCCTACTCTAAATTGCGTAAAAGGCAGGGTAGCTGATTTGTTTCCATTCCTAAATCAAATGCAATACACAGATGATTGCATAATTGTTAGGCTATAGAACACAATAACACATAAGAAAAAACTTTATTTAGGCAAAAGTAGCCTGTTCTAAAGATGCAAACAAAAAAAATCGCCCAAATAAATATACACTTCAAAGCTTATTACAGATCACGTCAAAATGATAGGCTGGCTACATCCCCTCTCCTGATCCTTTCCCTCCTCTCGCTCCATCACAGAGCTCAGAGCCGTTTATAAACGGCTCTGACAGAGCTCAGAGCCGTTCCTGACAGAGCTGGACTTACGCTGACACCTGGTGGACAATATAGTGAACAGCAACCAAGACGAAATGGGCTGGAAGACTACTTTGACATTTTGTGCTTCATATTTTTCCACGCAAGGAAATTCAACTTCCTCAGTGTTGGGCTCAAATAGGTAGGATATTATTACTTGGAAGTTGGTAGTATGGTTTATGATCAGTGAAAGGATGTCAAATTGTTGCAACACACAAAATAAGGCAACTGAAAACGAAAAGTAAAATAACAAACACGGCAGAAATCAAATTTTTAAAGTGCATGCAAGCGCCACAGCATACGGTTCAAGTAAGGTATACATCGCTAGAGCAATAAGGACAACCTGCATCTTTTTGCATTATAAACGCCAGAGGGCGTACTTCACTATTAACAGGGGCAGAAACTAGCTGCTATCCCTGCAGCTGATGAAACTTAACTCAAATTTGACATGAAACAGCCAAGCTTTACTTCTGCAAATAAATCCTTAAAGACAAACCTTTGGTCTTCCTGTAAATCCAAAAACTCACAGGCTATGCAAAAATGTTTATATAAAGGTATAAAACATTTATAATAATATAATAATTTTGAAATAAAAAAGAAATACATATCACTCTCATTGAATGTGGATACAACCATTCTACACAATGGAACATCCCTGAGAAAGACACTGGTACTTATAATATTAATTTCACACAAAGAATACATCACCATCTGAGAACATTGGTTTCGAAGGCATCAAATGCCGTTTGCTGATTGTATAAAACAAACAAATAACCAATGGTGAAGCCAATATGTGTGAAAGTTATAACATCAGTGTGACGCTCTGAGCTGTATTGGAAATGTGTTCCTGTTTGTTTACAGCAGGCCGTTCTCATGGGAACACTGTTATGACGCGCGGAGGTCCCTCATCGACCTGTCTCTCCCCCAAGACACCAAGACCCTCACCGGGCTCATTATCTTATAGCAGTGGTGGGGAACCTACGTCTCGAGGGCCGTTTGCGGCCCTTGAGGCCGTTTTATCCGGCCCCCGATATGATTTTAATGTTATGCAGCTTCACATGAAATATGACATATTTTGTAAAGGAAGCTTAGAAATTACATTTCCAATACAATTAAGTCATATTCAGGGGACCTAGAGAAGGTGGGATCTGTTTTAAAGGTGTCTACCTTCAATATAGGCCTAAATTGCATAGGGAAATCCTGGTTTGTGTTCATAGTACGGCCCTCGGAGGACTTTTACGGCCATTCCAATGAAAAGGCCTTATAGCCTTCCCTACCCACAACACACCTGCAAATGGTAGCACAGACACAAAAAACAAACCACCTCATGTCTGTCCTGGCAGAGTGAATGTGGTGGTCTGAAAAGCATACGTAACATTATCAATACTAGCCCTTGCCAGTTAGCCAGTCCACCCCTACTACTACTGTATAGTAGCATATATGCTTGTGTGTTTGTTTGTTTGTGTGTGTGTGTATGTGTGTGTGTGCATACATGTGTGTGTGTGTGTTTGTGTGTGTGTGCACACGCATGCATGCGTGTGTGTGTGTGTCTGTGTGTGTGTGTGTGTGCGTGCTTGCATACGTACATGCATGTGTGTGTGTGTGTGTGTGTGCGTTCATGGGGGGCAAGTGGTGCCCCCTGGTGGTGGTGGTCTGGTCCTGCACCTGATTGGCTATCTCTGCCAGCCGCCATTGCTCTCGATCTGCCTGAGAGGAGGCTCACCACCTTTCTCCTCCGACAGGCTCCGCGCCAAGCAGTGCGGCGATGAGGAGTAGACACCCTCCCTCCCCAGGGATGAGGAGCCGTCCCTGTCCCTCCCGAGGGCTGTGGTGGAGGAGGTGGAGGTGGAGGAGGAGGTGTGAGGCTCGCTCAGAGGCTGGTGGCCGCCCATTGGCGAATGGGGAGTCATGTGGTGTGGCGTAGGGGTGGGGGTGGTGGGGGAGCTGATGTAGTCTGGGGAGGCGCGCTCTGACTTGATGCTGAGGTTGAGGGAGGAGGGGGAGGGGGGCGCGGAAGTCTGGGAGTAGCCCCCCCCAACTGACATGCTGGAGGAGGAGGAGAGAGAGAGAGAGAGAGAGAGAGAGAGAGAGAGAGAGAGAGAGAGAGAGAGAGAGAGAGAAGAGAGAGAAGAGAGATACAGGAGGGGGATAAATGTAAAAGGTGTCAAATGTAAAAGTAAAAGTAAAAAAACAAAGTAATTTTCCTTCCAACACAGGTAACTTATCTGAGTAACCAGTTGACCTGTGTACTTGTCTCACGATCAACTGACTGTGCTGGTTGGATTAAGTTTGTGGTGGGTCCTTGTCAGGTTTTTAATGTTTTTCCGTAACACCAGTCTTTCTATCTCATTAGGTACAAGTAAATGGTGTAACAGCTATGTAATATGGTGTTCTGCTAGTGTTGCTCTTACACCATAAATACTTTTACTTTTAGTTTTGACAGCTCTGGATATAAGAACCTTCTGTAAAACCCTGAATCCAACTAGGAAAGCATACATAGACCATATAATGAAAGAGTATATAACTCGTTCAATTTATTAGATTCAATAATTAACATAAAATTACTGCTTGATGGCAAAACACCTGGTGTCATTGCAGCACTACAATGGCAATAACTCACAACATAACAAAGTTTATGAATTTGACTTTTGTTCTACGTTCAGTAACGAAAAAAAAACATGCATATCCGTCTCAAAAATATTCTGGGTGCAGGACCAGCAAAGTCACATGAAAATTGAAAAGTAAAGACTGGACACCAGGTTCCCGTTTCTTTTCATTTAATGTGATGTTTCGGGCAGCATGCCCTTCATCAGACATCATGTCTGATGAAGGGCATGCTGCCCAAGACATCACGTTAAATTAAAAGAAATGAGACTTTTGTTCTTTGACACCGTATGTAAAATATCTCAGAAATATTTAACTGTTACAAAGTTTTGCTAATCTTTTTCTCTCATTCAGTGTGTAGGAATGTACGTAGGAGTGTACGTGATATCTAAAATCAAACAATACACAATACAGGTACATCACCAGCAGTGTGTGGAAGTGTGTCATAAAAAAGGGGGAAAAGTATTATTATTTTATTATTTATTCTATTATTAGTTATTTTGGTTTTTTTGTATGGTTTTGCTTGATTGTGCTGGCCTGTCCTGATGTGTTTTTGTACTATCTGTATCATGTGGATTTGGAAAAGCGTCTAGAGAATAAACTGAATTGAACTGAATTCTATTTGTTGTGCGGATATTTCTTTTTTTTTTGTCTGTGCTGTGTGTGCCATGTGTGTCTTACCCTTGGCTGAGGTGTGCCATGTGAGCCTCATGCTGCATGGGTTGCCATGGGCCCATGGAGCTGCGTTGTATGCTGGCAGAGTGAGGGAACCCTTGGCGGGAGTACTCTGCAGACATAGAGAGATCTTAGTTTTGGCACCTTATATCAGTGTTTCCCAACCTTTTTTGTCTCATGTACCCCCCAAGCCTTTTTGTTGTGCCATGAGTACCCCCTAACTCATGTATTACTTCGCTTTTTCTATTCCAGTGTGACTATGCTCCATGCATTTCTTAGAATGACATTTTTCCAAGTACCCCCTGCAGTGTGCTCGCGTACCCCTAGTGGTACATGTACCCCTGGTTGGGAAACACTGCCTTACATTCACACAATGTGCCCCGGCAACCAACAATCCTCTAGAACCTTGGTCTCCAAACAAAGGCCCGCGGGCCAAATCCGGCCCAGGCATGGCAAACATTTGGCCAGCCATGAGGTCATAACAAATGAAAACACAAGTGTGTGTTATCTTCGATCACTAAAACGTCTGTGGGTCATATCTCTCAAAAGTATTCACAGAGGGTTAGATCTTATGCTAACAGTCTCTTAACAGTCCTTGACAAAAAGGGAAAAGGGAAAAGCGAAAATCTGACCCGCAGCCTCACTTGCTCTACATAATTTAGCCCTTGGAGAAAAATAATTGGAGACCACTGCTCTAGAGTCTCTACAGGTGTACAGTAATTCTTGTATTTCATTTGGGTAGGCATGACAGACAGACGTTTCGACCTAAGCCTTCTTCAGCGTCTTGAGAATAACACTCGAGAGTGCGTCTTTTCTACAAAAAAAGTTAAATTCTCGACATGATGGACACGGCAGAATAAAGATTCCTAAAAGGAATAACAGCAAGCCAGATATGAAAAGAAGAGTAGAGAAACCGAGAAAGAATCTAGAGTTAATGATGATACACAGGGCAACTTTTTGAACAATCTTTGAACATGACTGGCTCCTAAACCTCTGATGGAAGGATCTTTTCCCCCTGTTGTTGATCCAAGTGATAACGGTCGTAATAGTAGTAGTAGTAATAATATTATTTTTATAATTTATAAGCATTTTATTTATAAGCACCTTTCAAAAAACTCAAGGAAAATTATAAAAGTGATAAAAGTAATAAAAGTGATAAATAGTCCAAACAACATCTTATAGCATCATTCCCCAGAAACAGCTCAAAACGTTTCCCTGTGTATCATCCCCTTACAGGTGTGTAGACTCGACTCACCAGGGGGTCCGTATCCCGCCAGGCCATGTCCCAGCAGCCCCGCCTTGCCCATCGGCATCATGGGATTGCCAGGCTGCATGCTGTGGTAGACCACTCTCTACACGGGGAACAGAGACGTGTGTTTTAGTATGTTGAATAGAATAGGATGGAATAGAAGAGAACGTTTGGTAACACTTTATTTTAGGGATACATCTATTAGCACTAATACATACAATGTTAATGCCTGCATACAGTAAGTAACTTGTAAGGCATGTACTAAGCAAACGCTAAGGCCTACTAGGTCCTTACTAAGGTTAAATTGGTAATAAATCCCTTATTGTGCATGAACAAGACATTTGCGAATACATGCCTAACAAATGTTTGATTTTGCTTTGTACATGCCTTACAAGTTGCTTATACAGGCACATTGTATGTATTAGTGCTAATAGATGTATCCCTAAAATAAAGTGTTACCAAAAGTTTTTATTGTCATTATACGATATGATACAATATGATATGATACATTTCGATATCACTTTGTTGTCTGTTCTCACTGAAATTCATTTTGCACGATCCCGGAACAAGACTCTTTTAAAGAAAGAGAAGACATACATGTGA
>NC_085862.1:3866319-3871319 GCF_034702125.1 Engraulis encrasicolus
CTTGCTGTACTTTGGTCAGACCAGTAAATATAAATGTATTACTTGGTACATACAGTATTCATGAATAGAGTAAATGTGTGACCGAGCAGCATACATTTAGAAAATGAATGACTAAGATTACATACTGTACTTTTGAAATGCTTTATGTGTGTTTTTTTTTTGGTCTTTTCTGACTTCATTTGTGACAGGACAGTTGAGAGAGACAGGAAACGAATGTAGACACTGCATTTTTTTCAGCATTCTTTGGATGGTTTGCCTGACAGACATGTTGCCTTTTAACCCATTAAGCCTTTAGGCACTTGCAAAAAATGCCTGCTGAATGCCTAAGCCCTTTTTGGCAAAAGGTGCCCTCAGCCTATAAAAACCTAAATATCTCTGGCCTACTGTGGCGCAAATGGTAGGGCACTCGTTTGTTATGCTGCCGACCCGGGTACGACTCCCGGCCCGGGTCCTTTGCCGACCCTTCCCCGTCTCTCTCTGCCAGCTCGCTTCCTGTCACTACCTTCACTGTACAGACGGGGAAGGAAGGAATGGCAAAAGGAGCCGAGCCGGAATGAAACTCGGGTGGCTGGCATATAGTAGTCCATACCGTTAGAACTACATTACATTACATTACATTGCATTTGGCAGACGCTTTATAACCAAAGCGACTTTCAAAAGAGGACATAATCAAGCCAACATCACAAGCAAATACAAAGTGCACAGGAGATATACAGAACAACAAGTGCAGTTGCAAAGAGGGGTTAGTTTTTAATTTAAAAAAAAATAAATAAAGAGTAAATAACGAGTACACACACACACAAACACACACACACAAACTAAACTAAACTAAACATCATGTCAGGAGTCTGCCCTGGGGCAAGGCCAGCTCAAGCATTAGTCTAGTCTAGTCTAGTCTAGTCTAACTACAATAGGGCCTTGCTTTCTGTGTTTTGACAAATTTGTTGTAGCCTGATTAGCTTTTGTCACTTTGACGGGGTGTTGGAGCAAAGTGAGAAACATTTCAAGCTGTGCCCGGCCTGATAAACCACAATGTGCTAAAACAACCAAATGTGCTGGCATTCCCATGCAACACACACAAACGCACGCACACGCACGCCGCACGCCGCACGCATGCACGCACGCACACACATTCACACACCCAGACACACACACACACACACACGCATCCCATACGCATGCAAGTACGTCACACGCACTCAGGCACACACATAGACACACACACACACACACACACACACACAAACACACACACACACACGTACAGCTATTATTTGATGCGCGGGAGGCACGAGGGGCTAGCTCTTGACCAGCAGGTGTGATGCGCAGCGCAGAAACCACAAATCATCCTTCCCTAGCTAGCTGTTTCACACCGTGGGGAACTGTGGCGTGTGTGTGTGTGTGTGTGTGTGTGTGTGTGTGTGTGTGTGTGTGTGTGTGTGTGTGTTTGTGTGTGTGTGTTTGTGTGTGTGTGTGTGTGTGTGTGTGTGTGTGTGTGTGTGTGTGTGTGTGTGTGTGTGTGTGTGTGTGTGTGTGTGTGTGTGTGTGAGAGTGAGGTGGGGGATGGCTGTTTCACACACTGAGCCTTCCTGTGAGCATGTATGCTGCTAAGCAGACATCTCAAGACACGATAGCAGACATCTCATCTCATCTTGGTTTTCTATTAGTGCTATTCAAAGAACTGTGGTGTGTGTGTGTGTGTGTACGTGCGTGCGTGTGTGTGTGTGTGTGTGTGTTTGTGTGTCTGTGTGTGTTTGTTTGTGTGCTTAAGTGCGTAGGTGCGTGCGTGTGTGTGCATTATGTGTGTGTTTGTGTGCTTGCGTGTGTAGATGCGTGTGTGTGTGTGTGCATTATGTGTGTGTGTGTGTGTGTGTTTGTGTGTGTGTGTGTGTGTGTGTGTGCGTGCGTGCGTGCGTGCGTGCGTGCGAAAATGGGTTACATTTAAAATCTAGGACCTTCCTTTTGCACTAGTATAGTGTTCATTCAGCTCTAACATGCCCACATGTTTAATAAAACAGCTGAAATCTCAAGAACTTGAATGCAGCCTATATGTCGTTCCAGGACACAATGGGTTAATAGACTCTATACTGAAGACTGGGCAGCCGCTGCCTAGTGGTTAAGGAATTGGACTCTCAATCTGGGGGTTGCAGGTTCGAATCCCCCCTGACCTCTCCCTACATCTCCATCCATGGCTGAAGGGCCCTTGAGCAAGGCACCTAACCCCCACATTGCTCCAGGAACTGTTACCAATACCCTAAAACAGGGGTGGGAAACCTTTTTCACTCGAAGGGCCACTTCAAATTCATCCGAGGGCCGTACTATGAACACAAGCCAGGATTTTCCCCTTTACCTAAGGCCCATATTGGAGGCAGCCACCTTTTAAACAAACACCACCTTCTCTAGGTTATCAGAATATAACTTAATTGTTTTGCAAATGCATTTTCTAAGATTCCTTTACAAAATGTATGTGTCATATGTGTATATGTCATAATTCATGTGAAGCTGAATAACATTAAAATGATATCGGGGGCCAGATAAAAAGGCCTCAAGGGCCGCAAACGGCCCTCGAGACATATGTTCCCAGTGGTGTAGTCTACTTTTTTTATGGTGGGTATACTGTATATTGGAGCATTTTTTGAAGTGGGTATACTGTATATATTTGTGCCATTCAAAATAATGGATCAATCAATTTTAAGTGGGTATACTGAAATCCCTGAAATGTAGAAGTGGGTATACTCCGTATACCCGCGTTCTACGTAGACTACACCACTGTATGTTCCCCACCCCTGCCCTAAAAAAAAATAACTGTAAGTCGCTTTGGACAAAAGTATCAGCTAAGTGTAATGTAATGTAATGCATGGTCTTGAGGCTGATGTCGTCTGAAGTGCCTAACAGTGTATGTGTTTACCAATTAAATATGTTGTTGCTCTGTCAAGATCTACAGATAAGGAGTTGAAGCCAGATAAATGTTGCGGTTTTAACACGTTTCAAACAACACTGTTTTTGGTGTGAAGCTATAGCCTAACACCATCTAACTAAAAGGGCTGGCGCAGACACCGCCAAAAAAACTCAAGAGCCTTGCTGTAAAGCTCGTTCTTTTATTGTTTTGTAGGCTGCAAGCTGCTATTTTGGTGACATTGGGAGTAGACATATTGGTAACACTCTATATTAATGTCTGCTTATAAAGACTTAGTAATCTATTAACTAATGATGAACAGAATATTAACAAATGTTTTTATTATTAGCTACATTTTGTTCATACTTTATAAAATACCTACAAATAATATGTTCACGATTTCACAAATCTTTTAACAGAGTATCATTAGTCATTTACAAACAATTTGTAAATGTTTGATAAATATAAAATATTAACATAACATTTACAAACATTTACAAGTAATTTACAAACACGTTTTTTTATTGTTTTGTAGGCTGCAAGCTGCTATTTTGGTGACATTGGGAGTAGACATATCAAAAAGTGGTGAAATGTTGCATACTCTTGCATTGGCAACACGTTAGAATATGGGTCAAATGTCAGCCATGAATACATGCCTAATGTCTGATAAATGGCTTACTGTACAAGATGTGTTGAGCAAACTGAATCATTTGTTAGGCGTGTATTCAGAAATGTTTTGTTCATTGCCATTAACCCCTTAATGCACGCCGTACCTCCAGTGGAACGCTGTAATGGTCATTGAAAAGTTAATTACTATAGTACTTTAATACTAGGACATAACACAGGGCTTTTAGTAATGCACTACAGCTTGGTCATTGCCATTCTGGAAACAGCTATAACGCCGTGTCTTAACGGGTTAAGGCCTTTATTATTGCTATACTCATAGTAAGGACCTAATTCCTAAATAACATACTTTATACGTCACTTACACAGAGAGTAATTTGACATGTCCAGTATTAGTAGAGAACATGTTCAGGATACAATAAGGAGTTTCACTGGTCAAATGCATACAGATGACGACAATTTACTGATATGAATGAGCAGAGTTGTATGAAGTATAAGTAGGCTACTGTTACAAATGTAAGTACAGCACTAGAAGTATGGTGTTGCATGGCTGCAACTATGTAATACCATACTAGCAGTGTTGTAATTACATCCATAACATTACGTCACTACATCTACTTTAGGTAACACTTTAGAATAACGTCCTATTCACAGCTTTATTAATAATGAACTAAATATCAAAAAAATGTTTACAAATGTTTATAAATGGGCAAGAAATACTATGCTAACACAGCAGACACAGCGCAGTCGCAGCGGTCCTGGAAGTTTCTCCTCCAAAGACCAGAGGGCAAGAAACCACGTGGAAGTTGCTTCCCACTCAGCTGTGCAGTCATAGTTTGGTTATTACTCATTTGCAAACATTTGTAAATGCTTCGTTAAATGTTAATTGTTATTAAATGTCAATAAAGTGTTTATAAAGCTGTGCATAGGACGGTATTCTAAAGTGTTACCCTACTTTATACAACTGTATATGACCTCAAGATGGCTGCTCTTCGGTACCTGAGTGTGGGGTCACAAATCCCTGGTGGTGAGTTGGTGGTGCTGCAGGACTGGCGGCCCCCGATCGGGGCCCCAGGGACTTGAAGGCAGGACCCCCCGCACGGTGGGGCCCCAGGCCTGAGTTGGAGAGGTTGGGGTAGCCGTTCTCACAGCCGGAGTTCATCAACACCTGCGCCTCCGCTGGGAGGAGAGTAGGGCCCTGCGATTCAAGATTCAAGAGTTTATTGTCATTGTCAAAAAGGCAACTAAATTGTGTTTGGAGTACAACACTAAGTAGTAGTCGTAGATTCCAAAGAAAAGTGCATTAGAGGACAGGAGAGAGCAATTAAAGAAAATAAAAAATGTGTTTATTGGAATTTCGAAATATTTCACATATAAATCACACAACTGTCTTCAGTTTCTTTTCTTGTCTTTTTTACTTTTCTCACTAATGTTAATTTCCAGATTTTATATTTACTTACTGCTGTGCTTGCTGATTATA
>NC_085862.1:3873819-3953819 GCF_034702125.1 Engraulis encrasicolus
ACACACACACACACACACACATTACATTACACTTAGCTGATGCTTTTTACCCAAAGCGACTAACAGATATTTTAAATACAGTCCCTGGTCTGGAACAGTATGGGGTTAGGTGCCTTTGTTCAAGGATACTTCAGTCATAGAGTGCATTAGGGAGTGTAAGGGTGGGATTCGAACCTGAGACCCTCTAATCTAAATTCCATCTCCCTAACCATTAGGACATGCCTGCCCACATATGCAAAGACACACACAATTTAGAAAATTAGCAACATTTCTATTTTTATAACATTTCTAATTGATATCTTCTCTTCTTTTTAACTTTCTGGTCCTGTGTATGTGTTTGTGTGTATGTCATCTATTTTTGTACACATTGTATGTGTGATACTGCTGCGACACTTGAATTTCCCCATTATGGAATAATTAAGGGCAAAAAACAGGTGTCAATATTTCAATGTTAACCAAAATGAATCCAGTTAAAAGTACTATTTGCAACAGTCAGGAGAGCCAAATTACTCCAACAGTGTGGTCAAAAGTCAGTGTAAAATTCTGCTGGTGGCCAGTGTAATTTCAACTGTACAGCTCTCAATAGTTAGTTACACAATATTGAGTAGAATTAACTCTGAAACTTTTACACTGACCAAAGAGTTAGTTTATAACTGTTTGTTACTGGTACCAAATACTATCTGAAAATGAGTAAATTTAAACTCATTAAGAATGGTGTTAACTCTTGTATTTTTACGGTGTGAATATGAAGTCTAAAAATACATTTTCCCCCGGCATCATCCCTGGTCACTGGGACACACCGGACAATAACAACCACACCACACAGCACGTGCAACTCACTTCCCACTGGTATGGAAGTTTATCCAGTTTGTTTTAAACAAACCTAAAGATCAGAGAATGGGTCCAAAAATAGGCCACCTGTGTCTAAATAAAGAATGGGCCCTATAGTAGCCCCTTAATGCACGCCGTACCTCCTGTGGCACGCTGCAATAGACATTGAAAGTTAACTACTATAGTACTACAGTACACTACTATGACAGCGCATGGGGCCTTTAGTATTACATTGCGACTTGGTCATTGCCATCCTGGTAACAGCAAATGCATTATGCCGGGGATAAGGCAGCCCTTCATAATTGTCATAGTTATAAGTACTTATTATATGGTGTGACGTCATCGGTCGAATGCTCCATTCATTTCAATGGGGCTCCCCAACGTTCGCACGTCTGTTATTTTTCGATAACGGACGGGTTGGTCTATATCAGACCGCTGTCAATGGCAACAAGACTTTTCACTGCTAAAGCGACTTTCAACAAGACTCTAATCAGCTGCTGTGATAGACAACACCTGTTGTCCTGGCTACCTAGCTGTTGCCTAGCGGTGTTCCACAACGGCACCGTTTTGTTTTGCGCAGCAACAATCTTTTGACATGAAAAACTATAATAAACTTAACATTACATAGGCCTAAAGAAATGTCCCCGCCATGTGTGAATCATTCAAGTATATCCATATAATAAGCGGGTTAACGTTCGGCGAGTCGGTCGCGTTGTGGAATTGCACAATTCCGCTCCGCGTCGGGGTCTAAAGATTCTCTCTGTCGTGCTGCTATTCCACGGTAGCGACCTTCTCACCGAACGTTAACCCTTACTTAATTACACTGGTCAGTGTGATACGCCTTCATAAGGACACAGTGACAGTTTGCCGCTAGCTATTTGATTACCACACAGGATTCGCCTTCTATTTTCTATCACTACATCCTACTTCATAGACACAGTAAGAGCATGTACAGTGATGTTTGGCAAATGGTAAAAGTGGGTTTGCACTGAGGAAGGTCTGGTGACCGAAAATGTTTTGCACTTTTGGGTAGCACCTTGATCACTTGTACATATGTAAAGCAATAAATTAACTATTGCATCGGCTCCTGGTGTGCGAGTTCTACTCTTTGCTTCTGCAAATGGTACAAAGAAATCACAAACAGCAAATGCACAGTAAAACAATATGCAGTGCTAACTCAACACTTAGGGTCAATTTAACAGTTGCATTTGGTCCCAGAGTACTCTCTAAGAGTTGAATTAACACTGCATTTTTCACTGTGTGTGTCTTAAGATGTTTCAGGGTTTCCGATAAAAACTGTAAGCCTAAGGTGCTGTGGTTCAGTGCGCTAAATACGCACAGAGACACCGCACAGTATGAGGGCAACATTGCTCATGGGGACCCAGGTTCGAATCCGGCCAGGGACATTTCCCAACCCTGCCCCATCTCTCTCTCCTACTCCTTTCCTGTCCACTCCATTTCCATTCTTTGCAGTTGCCCCGGTCTCCCTTCTTGGGTAAGCATATCCAAGGGGGCCCAAAATATACACACACTTTAAACCATTGTCAAGTAGATGTTAATCTTAATTGATTTACATTTCATACTGTAATAGAACTTACAGACGTCCTCTAATTGGTTTTTTTCACGGCCTATTCTCAAACTAATGTTCCAAGACCTGCAGACGTGGAAAGTTAATGCACAAACATAACATTAACATTTAACATTACAGACCACAAATTATCATGGGACAGTTGTGCTTTTTAACAGTGTGCAAGAACACTTAGCTTAGGTGAAGCTCATGACACAAACCAAAGCACACAACCAAAAGAACACCAGAATGGTTGGAAAAGAAAACAAACACTGTTCTAAAATGACAAGCAATGAATCCAGATGTAAATCCAGTTGCAAATCTTGTGAATGTGAAATCTGTCATTAGGAGAAAGAATCCTGGACATGTTCAAAGGAAGAGTGGGGGAAAATACAACAAGAGAAGAGACAGAAGAAGTAGGCTATAAGAAATCTTCTGAGGCTCTCATTGCTGTCTAAGGGTGTGCAACTCAACATTAAGGAGGGGTGCCAAAAGCAACCTAAGGCAGGGGGGCATGGTGTACCTCCAGGGGGGCATGATGTCCCTCCAAGATGTCTATGCTGGTTTGGCTCTCGCTACTTTGAGCAGCACCTTGTTTATGTCGGTGGTGGTGGTAGTGTGTGTGTGTGTGTGTGTGTGTGTGTGTGTGTGTGTGTGTGTGTGTGTGTGTGTGTGTGTGTGTGTGTGTGTGTGTGTGTGTGTGTGTGTGTGTGTGTGTGTGTGTGTGTGTGTGTGTGTGTGTGCGTGTATGTATGTACTGTATGTATGTGTGTGTGTGTGGTACTCCTCCTCTCTCCTCACCTCCAGGATGTCAGTGTGTGAGTGTGTGTGTGTGCATGTGTGTGTGTGTGTGTGTGTGTGTGTGTGCGTGTGTGTGTGTGTGTGTGTGTGTGTGTGTGTGTGTGTGCATGTGTGTGTGTGTGCATGTGTGTGTGTGTGTGTGTGTGTGTGTGTGTGTGTGTGTGTGTGTGTGTGTGTGTGTGTGTGTGTGTTACTGCTCTCCTCACCTCCAGGATGTCTGTGTTGGTTCGGCTCTCGTGCGGCTCGCTGTACTCCGTGTATTTCAGCAGCACCTTGTCCATGTCGGTGCTCGCGTACTGGAAGAGGCGGTTGGTGCTGTTGAAGATGATCAGGGCGATCTCACAGTCGCACAGGACGCTCAGCTCGTACGCCTTCTTCATCAGACCAAACTTGCGCTTGGTGAACGTCACCTATACCGTACCAGTACCAGACGAGATCACAAAATGTATTTATTCAATACTTTATCCGTTTATTTAAAGGTACACTGTGCAAGATTTTTAGTTGTTTATTTCCAGAATTCATGCTACCCATTCACTAATGTTAGCCTGCCTTTTTCATGAATGCTTACCACCACCATCAAATTAAGTATTCATTATGACTGGAAAAATTGCACTTTTCATACATTCAATTTGAATTTCCAGAAATAGACATTTTTAGCTGCAAAAATTACTGTACTTGGGCCTTACTAGAAAATATGAGTTTATTACTTAGTAAACTTTCATGAAAAGATCAAATTTGACAATAGGCAACCCAGTTTCAATGAGCAGCATAGCTGCAGTACCTTTTTCGACCATTTTTTCGACCTGCACAGTGTACCTTTAAGTGTTTGGTAGTTATTATTATGGACCAATGGACATAGAACCGAACAGCTAAAAACTGTCAAAATGAGTTGTCAATACATTATTTATTTCCACAATAAATTGTCTGTATACTGTAGCTAAAACTACACAGTGACCGCCTCAGAGTGTTTGTTGATTTACTGTAACACCTTCCAGAGTGTCAGACTACTCTCTAAGTGTTGAATGCCCACCAAGGATGTAAATAAATAGTGACGACTACAAGATTTGAGTCACAGTTAATGCTTTTCTTAATTTAAATACGAGATTATTTCTTTATAGTCTATAAATAATATTTGTTTATAGCTTGATTTAACACCTTCCCGAGTGTTTGGTCCCAGACTACTCTCTAAGTGTTGAATTATTAACACTGTAGTTTTTTTTACTGTCTACAGTTCAAGACGAGACCACATCACGCTCACACTTAGCACACTGAGGCACAGACACCCACCGCCTGAAACACAGACCGCTGGCTGAGGCACAGACACCCCGCCTGAGATGCAGACCGCTGCCTGGACTGATAAGCACGCAGGCGGTCACCGTGTGGTTTCAGCTACGCAAACAGTTTGCAGAGGAAATAATGAATTAACAACTCATTTTCACAAATAACATTTTGTTAGCTGATGGGTCCATAATAATTACAGAATAAGCAAATACCTAAATTAAACTGATTAAGTATTGAAATAATGCATTTACATTTCTTGTTTAAATTAATGTGGAAATTATAAAGAAAAAATGTTAAGAACATACTCTGATTGAAGTAATAGCAGAAACTAATAGAAAACAAGTACGTGACAAAGGATGCAGCACAGCACATATGTAACAATTAGTATGCAGTACAGTACATAGTATGCAACATTTAGTACCTGCAGCACAGTACATAGTATGTAACATTGGTAACACTTTATTTTAGGGATACATCTATTAGCACTAATACATACAATGTGTCTGTATAAGTAACTTGTAAGGCATGTACAAAGCAAAATCAAACAAATGTCTTGTTCATGCACAATAAGGGATGTATTACCAATTTAACCTCAGTAAGGACCTAATCGGCCTTAGTGTTTGCTCAGTACATGCCTTACAAGTTACTTATGCAGGCATTAACATTGCATATATCAGTGCGAATAGATGTATCCCTAAAATAAAGTGTTACCGTAACATTTAGTACCTGTCGGTTCCGCTGGTCCATGATGCGAGATATCTGTATTTTCTTTCTCCCCATAGCTGTGGCTTTTGGTCAGTCTGTCTGTAACAAGAGGAGTGATGTGAAATGTATTTATTTCTCAAGGGGAAAAGAACATTCACATTATTTGGGTTGCAATGCCAATTGGTTGATTTCTTTACTTAACCCCTTAGCGCAGAGCCTATGTTATAACCTTAGTGTCTGTCACCAAAATTGTAATGGCTATGTCTCAATCTGTTAAGGCTCTCGGTAATGTCATAGCAATGTTGTTATGATGTGGTTGAGTATTTTCAGCAAATAGTGAATAGGCCCGCCACCGACCCCATCTGCACAAAGAGGCAACTAAAGTGTGGCAATGAAGTGGCACAAAAGAATCCATGTCAGTTGGATTACCAAAGAGACTAATTATGACATCCAACTACTGAAGCTACAGTACAATGAGAAATTCAACTTTTATGTTGTCTGAGACTACCCCACCCCCAGGGCCTATATTTTTAACCTGAAGAGGTTGTTCAGTTCTTTTGTTAGTCCTTGCTCACCCTTACACCCCCACAGTGTCAGTTATCCCAGGAACAATTTTCTTTCCCGGAAGTTATAGTTAAAAATATGCCATCTCCATTTAAAGGTAGAAAACTGTAGTCTGTAAGCCATGTTGTGTGAGTGACCGACTTTTTTTGTTGTTGCTTGGAAACTCCAGTACTGTACACCCCCTTGTCTCTCATGGGCTGAACTGAACGCAAACAATTTGGGCTAGCCACAGGCACATAAGTCGTTTCCTTTTTTCTATACTATGTATAGAAAGTAATGCCAGTTACTGTACAGTTCATCCAAGTCAATGAAACATGAATTGCTCATGTTTATCTGAAAACTCTAATCCTCACAATTGAACAATTAGCTAGTATCAGCTGGCCAACATATTTCAAGTCTTTAAACTTCTCCCATTAAAACCACAAGAAACATTTCACATTACTGAATTACTAAAATATGACTAAAATCAAACTGCAAATGAGGCAAATTACTGCCACATAAAATGACTGAACACTCGTAAAATGGCCACCTTATCACGATGCCTTTTTAATAAGCTATATGGCAGCCCACATGAAATACCAACAGAGTTTTCACTCATATTCTTGTGTGGGGTGAAAGCTCTGCTGTTTCTGACGTGAGCGTCCCGTGGGGCTTGTTTCACCACCGCCACCACTGCCACCAATCGCTATTTCTCTTATACTGGACATGTATGACTTCCACCCCTCCCCCTCTATAAATAGCATCAAACCCGCATGGCGAGCGCAGCGGATATGGTGCCTGCGATTCCCACGACCCGGAGAGTGCCCGCTGCCCGCCACTACTCTACTACTCCGCCAACCCAGCCCAGCCGACCCAGCCGGGCCTTGGCACACACACAGCAGTCGGAATGGAGGGAGGGAGGGAGACAGCCAGGAATCCACCTCTCGGACTAATATTGCCTTATAAAGTATATTTCAATCTGGAGCCTTCAACTACGTCACGACTCAGGTGATAGTGTCCGAGAGTGTTCCACAACAGACGTTGACAAGCCAAATAATGTGTAAATATGCTCAGAGAGAGTACCTGAGAGAGTGACAAAATGGCCAGTCTAGACAGTGGGCACCCAAAACTCGACATCTCTCTTCTCTCATTCCTTCCACTCATCATTGTACACACAGTATCTAGTTACCAGTTGTTTGCCAACTTAAACTTTCACAAATCAGCAGGAAGACGTCCAAACAGCATATTATTTTTAGAGCAACAGGGCTAAAAATTGTGAGTGCTGATCGTTTCAGGTCAAATATGTGTAGCTGACCATTTTGTCAACCAACTGTATGCATACTCAACATCTTGCACCACTACACATGGCAAAAGCAACCATCTAAGATATGTTCTTGAGAAGCCATTGCAGTAGGGTCACCACCTTAATACTCTTAACATATGGCCACTGTTAACCAGAAAGGAAATCAAGTTGTATTGTATAACTAAAGACTGTAGTGTTGGAGTAATGTAGTGCTATGGTATTTAAGTCTTTTCAATAACTATTACAGAGCTCCCCTGTTCACACGGTACACATGGCGAGGCAAGGCTTGTCATAATCATTGTCAGCATGGGTGGACAATTTGCTACAGTGGAATATTTAAGGGAACTGGAACTGAATGTCTACACACGGCTGCAGTCTGCATCAGGCAACACTGTCAGCTATGTATGTGCCGCGTGTTGCCTTTTGACGGCATGTACGGTAGCGCCACGGACCACCACGCACCACGGGCCTCGGGCCTATACTACAAAGCTGGTTCAGGAGTAAACCAGGTTAAGTGAAGAGGTAAATCACCTAATAGAAAAGCCTGGTGTGCTCATTTTCGTTTTCTTTTTTTAACCCCTTAAGACACGGCTTTATAAATAAACTGTTACCAGAATGGCAATGACCAAGTCCCGTGCACTGTCATAGTAGTGTAGTACTATAGTAAACTTTCAATGTCTATTACAGCGTGCCAGGAGGTACGGCGTGCATTAAGGTGCTACGAAAATGAGGACTCCAGGCTCTTCTATTAGATGATTTACCGCTTAACTTAAACTGATTTTTACACCTGAATCAGCTTTGTAGTAAAAGCCCCTGATCCCTTAGAGAGACACTGACTTCCTCTCCTGCTCTTCTGGAGGCCTGGGCCGGTGGAAAAGAGAGGACACAAACAAAGAGCAGACATAGGAAAGGCATCGGGAAATAGCCTTGGCTACAAATACTATGATGGTTTCTATTAGGTTGTTACACAACATACATGCTGTGTACAGTATGTGTCCCTCTAAAGTAAAGTTAAGTTAAGTAAACTAAACTAACATCCAATCCACCACCAACTCTGACAGAGTCAACTTTTTACTCCCCCCACCTTCTCTCCATCCATCTCACCCAGGACCCAGGACCCAGGATCTCTCTCTTTCTCCTCTCTCTCTCTCTCTCTCTCTCTCTCTCTCTCTCTCTCTCTCTCTCTCCTGGGAGTATGTTGGAAGAGTCAGCTAATTACCCAGGGCCAAGCGGGGGGAGAGGAGAGGAGAGGAGAGGAGAGACTCTGACAACACCGTTTCGTCATACGGTCTGAATCTACTGTAAGGTGTTACCATAGCGGAGGGGAAAGAATACAATACATCCGAGGGGAAAATGTGTTCATGAAATACGGTCTTATGAAATAGTACAAGTATGTAGTGTGCAGTTGGTATGTACTGCAATTTCATGTGTCTGCATTATTAGCCTAAATGTTTAGCTATTTATTATAGTAGGCCTATAATATTGATTTTGAATCTTTATGTGTTAATATTCTTCACATCAACTCCAACTATTAACTGACTTACTATTAACACATTTTTGTGCACATAATATTAAAATACCGTTTTGTCACTGTCTTCAGAGTGATGCTGAAAACATTTAGTGGTGGCGAAACATTGTGATTGACTTACGGTAATTATGATTTACCTCATATACAGCATAGTCTCAAGTGCATTTATAGTGAAATATTAAACAGTCGTTAACACTTTACAGTATGCTCTATCATGATTGGATCACTGAGGCCTTCACTTTGAGGACTGTTTAAATGAAAATCTGTAGGCTATATGAAATGGGAGACCAGGTTTCAGAAGATTGACTAAAATAGAAAGTCAGGCTGTAATTTGCATCTTGATGTCCACAACTCCAAAACTGAGTCAAACTTGCTCACAAAGTACACACACAGACTAACTGTCTGTTGAAGCATGTCTCCAACTGTAAAATATGCGACCTTGATAACTAAAGAGGTGTCGCGTAGGCTATAAGGTAAATGGGTCAGTGTGGAAATTATGGGCTAAATAAATGCATAAAATGAAAGTTGAATCTAACAGAATTTTTACCACAACCACAATGTTTATAGCCAACAGATAGGCCGGATTTAGAAACATGTAAGATGTCTTGTGACTTGTAATTTGTTCTAATGACAAGAGCATATGGCTTAAATTGAATTGAAAATTAGTAGAGTAGAGAAGAGTTGAGTAACTTTATTGACACCTTAATTTCCCCCCGGGGATCAATAAAGTTACTCTACTCTAAACTGCTAATTTTCTGGCCCAATTCATGAAACAAAAGAGCCAAGCTATAGGAGAAATTCAGTTTAACAATACTATAGAAGGATGGTCTAAAATGCATAATAGCACAAAGGGCACAAATAAAACCAACATGAACAATCCAAAATTAAACCACCCTTGAAAACCCATTCGGCTAAATGGAATATGAATGAACCTGAAGTGACTATATTTGTTTACTTCACATTTATGTGATCAAGATAATCAAACAAGTGAAAAAAGTACAACTAGCCTACACTCTTCTCAAAAAGATATGCATTACAATTCCAACATAATATTGCTGCTCTTTAATAGTCCACAATGATGCATAACGTATACTGCCACAGGCATAATTATTACACATTTGCGCAGCCTTAAAAAAACCCAAACATAAATCTGTTCAAGCCAAGTATAGCCTAGTGTGGCCTAGTCATAGTTGAAAAAATAGCTCACAAATCCTGATAAGTTAATGATCATACTACATCTGCATTTGAAACAGTATCGTGTTCAATACCTCTCCGTATTCCAGTGTCTCTTACAGCTGTGTTTTGTTTGTTCACCTGTCGCTGGCCTCCCAGCTGTAGGCTACTCTAAACATAGCCAGCATCCCGAGCCTGGATTTGGATATCGGCTGCGAGACTCTGTCAAGTTAACCAGATAACCTACTATAATTACCCGGAGTATTTAAATATGTTACCTTAAGATGTCTTGAGAGTGGAGTGCTGTGGTCTCTTCGTTGTGATACGAAAGCTTGGCAGATCGGGGTTCATTCTCCAGATGCGCTTACAGTAGCCATCCGTCTATTTGTAAATGGAAAAGGAACGCCCACCCGGCTGTGCCATTGGTGTAGCACGGTACTACTGGAGGGCGCTTTCTACGCCTATTTTGAACAAGGCCTCAAAAGCGTGGCGTGTGCCAGTGAATGAAAACTGTCATGCTAACGCTTTAAATAGCCTTTCGTCGGGAGACTTGGCATATGTGATTGCCATGTCTTTGACGCTATTGTTAGGTTTGATATTTTTGTTGCTTCACGTTTTTTTCCCTCTCCTCGCTCAGACGCTCTTGAGCAACTTGTTCCAATAGCCTAAATTAAAATAATTTCAGTCCCTTCATATGTTGCCTTGATATCAAGCTGATTTAATATTGAGGGGCTCTCAAAAAATGTTTATTATTGAGTTTAATTGTGTTTTGACGAAATGATGAAGTGTGCGGCAAAGGGAGACACAAGCAACTATGTGCTGTCAGGAAACTAATTGTAACTTTATTTAGTCTCCTGAAACCTTAACATCTCACTTGTCACCAGCATGCATCTTCTCCAGATATAATCTGCCTCAGAAAAATGTACTTTGAAGCCACATTAGCCTGTGGGGGTGAGAGGTGACTAGTGACGGTGGCTTTATTTAGTTTCTTGCAGAATTTGCTGTGAAGCCGTCATGTTGTCCACAGTCGGACATTAACAAGGCTTCACTTTGTTAAATGATAAACCAAACCAACAAAAAACAGTAAGCCTCGGCCATTTACTAAGACGTACAGTAGCCTACATGACCTTACGTGTGGAGTAGAGTCCTACAGTCTTCGTGAGGCGTTTGTCGATATGTGTATATTTAGAAGGGCTATATCCATCCCTACAGGCTCTTAATTTGGCATACTGTCTCCATGAAGAGAACCCAGATGATCACACCATCATTCAGTATGCATAGCGTAGGAACACTGGAGGTGCTTATTCAAGTGGGCCTAATAGAGTTATTTAGTCAAATGACCCCTATGACCTTTGGGGGTTCCGCATCGCCTGCTGCTTTGGGGCTACCCTTGGCTGATGTCAGGTGAAACGAATTGACTACCAGCTTAAAAAAAATGACATTACTATCTGCCTTGTTTTAGATTCCAAACAAAACAATAATATGGCGGATTTCTACTTATTGATGTGTTAGAAGAGGATCACCTCCTTGAGATGGTGTGCACAGGAATTCTGCCCTACAAAGGAGAAGTGCAGTGACTAGCCTACAGATTTTGTCAAGATATAGACTGAAAATCGTCTGCATTACACTTACTGTAATTACACCTCATTACACATCTTGTGACAAAGTATATGGCCCAAATATGTCCCGGTTTAGAGATATTGCTGTCAAATTTGCAGTGACTATGAAATCCAGTCTAATACAAAGGCTTTGAAGCCATCCTCAGTCTCAGTGTTATTTTTCCGAGTGAGAAGTCTGCACACTTAGAATCCTTTTTATTGTGTTTTATTTTTTCATGGCAGGGAACGTTTCGACCTCAACAGTCTTCTTCAGATTCTCCCTCTCCTTCAACTCAGTTTCAATGTTGGCATGGTTACTGTAGTTTGCCTTTGTAGGGCAGTATTGCTTTATTCTGTAGATCAATGTCTTCACCTTTCGACAGCTGATCCTTGCGCATGACTGCTGATATCAGGATGTAAAATACCTCATTTAGCAGCTGTTTACACATGCAGTACATAGTTATTTTTGGAAAGGCATGATTTTGGCCTCTTGTTTACACATAAATGGTGCTTTAGAACACCCTTTTTAAAAAACATCCCATTTAGGGGACACGCACCTATCACAATGTTTTTATTTGTATCCACCTGTTGTGTTTATACATAAATGGATAAAATATATAAAATGTGTGCATATATAAAATATGTGCATTTAAAAAAATTCGCAAATGTGTAACCAGTGCCTTACAGTCGGCACTTTTGAGTATTTAATGGAGCTATTTGTGTAAATAGGCCTACTGTAAATAGGCCTACTGTTCACTGAATCAGCCTGCACCATGCACTGATTTGGCCTACTACACTACAGCCTATTGCTATCAATATTACCGTAAGAGAATCTAGAGATGGGGTATTCAATTAAATGTCAACGAGGGCCAGTTTTTCAAATTCCTCCCAGTAAAGGGGGCGAAATTTCCGTATTTATTATGGCTGCCGACTGTCAATGAAAAAAATACGGGACACTTCATTGAGGTGGGTCGTCAGGGGGTCCTCAACCAGAAAGTTTTGCATTTCCTAGATGTAATTTCCTGCATTTTAACGTCCCGTGTCCCATTTCAGCTTGATACGGAACCAATACTTCTATCTCTAAATTCCAAAAAACAATTCCATATTTCAAGGGGCCAGAGCCTTGCCGTCCGAGGGCCGCACCTGGCCCCAGGGCCGCCATTTGAATAGCCCTGATCTACAGTATTCAAAGTAGCTTCCCTGTGGACAACCACTGTCCAGGTGCTGGTGATGTGCAGTAAAAGTAATCTAAGTAAAGGAAGGAAGACCGTCCACTGGTAGGCCTATTCTCTGCTGGTAGTTTATTAGGTGAACAGAGTGAACCTGATAAAGCAACAGCGAAACGTATTGTTCACCAAATGAACTACCAGCAAAGAATCTAGACTATATTAAGGTCACAGCAAATGAGATCTCTCAGAATGGAGAGATCTGCAAACCATAGACTCTGTTTTTAGCTGTTGCGCAACTATTTAAAATGCAGAGAGCAGTGAGTACAATAGTCCAAGAATGGCCTCTCATATCACCAGGCTAATACTCAGACTGTCAGGATTTTCTGAGAGAAAAGTGAAAGTGAACATTGTGGATCCAATAGCCCACTAACTGTACTATAGACATTGCTCCCTATCACATTGGTTAACATTTGGGAGCTCGATCACTTAAGGGCTGGGTTAGCATTTTCATGTAGCCTATGACATCTTCGTGAGGTCAACGCAGCATATGCTGTTTGTTATATTTAGAGGCAATAACTCACACATTTATTTTGGAAAAATTATTCTGCGCTGTTTTTAGGTACTCGCTTGCATGTCCTGTCATCACTCCTAAATATACCTCCCGATGTGAAATTCCTAATTTGTGATGAACCATAATCAGTTAGCAAGACACACATTTCTAATCGAAATTGAATGTGAATTAATTTACTACTTGATGGTGTGAGGCAGGCTAGGGAGCTCTCTATGCATATCCTCAGATGTAAGAATCGGCAATGGTCTACTCTACAACAACACTGACATTCTCGACGCAGTAGATAGACTTCTGTCCTCCTCACCACCTTCTATTCTGGGGGTGGGGGATTTACAGTATAATCGAGATTACAAAAAAGAAAAAGATAGGGAAGGAGATGGATGGAAAAAACAAATTTACAGTTTTGGACAGTGCTTTACCAACAAGGAGCTCATTTTTAAGTGTTCAAAATGCCTCCCTACTAGACACATAAAGTCTTTTATCATGTCCGTCAAGTTTTAAGGCAGTGCGGTCTATACAGTTATTCAAACCAAAAGCACATTCAGTACAGTGTACACCAATAATTGAAAAGTAAAATTTTGAACAATATTTCAAGAACAAGAGGAAGTTATTTCCCAAATGTGCAGAGTAAGTTTAAAGTAAATGTGTTTGTTAAAGTAAATGTGTAAGTAATGGTCTCATCAGAGACAAACAGACTAAAGATATGGATTGCTGGAGCCATGTCCTGTGGTCTGATAACACAAAGACAAACTTAAGCCTATTTGTCTTAGATGGTCTCAAGCATGTGTGGCGGTAACCAAGTGAGTAGTACAAAGTGTCACATGCTTGCAGTCAGTCTCTTTGTTTCTTTTTATCACTTTTTAATGTATTTTGTCTTTTTCCTCTTTTTCTATTTAATTATATTTATTTATTGACTCAGAGGGCCTGCACAAGAGTCCCTATGTGCTTGAACTAATAGTCTAAGAACTTTGAACTTTGGTAGTGGGACTGACGTGGGGACTTTGGGGAACATAATTTCACAAAAAATGAATTAAATGTTATATTGACCTTTCTTTTTCCATTGTAAACCCAACAGATGTTGTATTAAACTAACTTTAGGCACATTTTGGAAGTAACTTGAGTGCGTGATTATCAACATAATGTGCAAAATGTGACTTTCAAAAGGGTGTGTGTAGTCATTGTTGGTGTGCACTGTAAAGTGGTATGAGATGAGGGGAAATGATTCCCCTGTAGTGGGCCAAAGTGTCAAGGCGCAACCAGGGCCGTAACCAGACATATCCAAATACCGGGGTCAAATACTGCGTGCTGTACTGCATACTGTACATTTGGAATGCTTCAAACACTTCAGTCAAACTTCCAGGATCAAAAAACGAGAAAGAATTCTCTGACTAAGGCACTCCAAATTAAAATGTCTTTATTAACATGACAGGTCCTACACGGACATATCAAAAACAAGGCCCACGCATAGCGGCATGAGTGCCTTCTTCAGGGCAAACTTTTTTCAAACTCAGGTTAGTTTTCATTAATCACTGCCTTGAGGATAAATAGGGGTGGCATATATAGACTGAATTTATCATTGTTGATCATATATCAGTGTTCATCAATAGATACATTTTACATCACTGAAATAAAACATACTGAGGACATGACCTCTGTGTCCTCAATGGTAGTTGCGGCCATGGGCGCAACATTTGCAACAGCATGCTCGGCCGGCCATAACCTGAATTGGTGCCTCAGCAGTGCAACAGCGGTGTGTGGACATCATAGTCTTTTCAATGCACTGCTGCACATACACGAACAGTAGTAGGCCTGACACTGTGTTTGTATTCAGGGCTCGATGAGGGCCGGCCGGGGAGCCTATGGAGACGAGAGCACTTGCAAAGGTAGTGAGTGAGTGAGAAAAGTTTTTTTGCGTTTTCCCTGAAACTTCTCACTTCTGCTTTTGACAACATCAGTGGCCGCTACCTTTTGAACGTGCGGTGAGCTTGTCAGATTCAGAAATAGAACCCTATGGTTAGTGTGCATGTTAGAACAATTCTTTGTTCGTTGTATATCCTTTTTTTAGCCCCGTGCTTATCTTATTCAGAGCAGCGTAGTAGCTGGCCTTGCGCTCCTCAACCACCAAGACTAGCTACATGCACTACTAACCCCCACAGCACAGACAACCTCCCCCCCAAGCCCCCCTGGTCACCCCCCCCCCCATCACCTATTCTCTAAAAAGCAACTTCACTATAACCGTGAATTTACTGTCTTCTTTTCCTTTCAAATGACTACAGAAATGGAAAACAGCAAAACGGAAAACATTTAAATAGAAAACATACACAACAAAAACATACAAACTTTCGATTTCAATATATCTCTAAAATGCAAAGTTTTGCCTCTTTGTTTTTTCTTCAAATAGGCCTACTTTTTAAATGACAGGCAGACGTCTACACAAAAGTCCACTTCAATTTTTTTTCCTCAATGTTTTATAAGTAGTAGAATCAAAACTGAACAGAAAATGCAATGGTGGATAAACCACAGATTATGTCAGTCATTTCTTGTATTCATGCCAATAACATTCCAAAGTCGTTGTGCATCATTAGTTGTTGTAGTTGTTGTTGTTGTTGTTATTATTATTATTTTCCAGCTATGTGGGAACAAAACAATAGTGTCAGGGGTCACAGTGTGCATGCTGCAGTACATTTGCGTTTTCTTTTTATGCTGTCACACAGATGATGATGATGCAAAAAAGACTTCCAAGTAGGCGACTAGAGGAAGAGAATGTGTATAAACTTCTCTGTATGCCTCACTATAGTATTGTCCATAATGTTGTTGTGAATTTGCTATTCAACTCCTCATGTAAACCTGGGAGACATTCATCACTGGTTGGCCTAACAAGAGCCTTGCTTGTGGGCCTATCACAGTAGTTTTGTATAACACAAACAATCAGTGCAACATGATGTAGTCCAGTTTAAGAAATATTGACCACCAGGTTAGGCTAATGTCAGTCATCTCACACAACCATTTAGTGGGTCAAGATTCTTAAGCGTGGCGTGTTTTTATTGACATTAAATGCATTTTTGTTTTATCTCCCCAGGAATGTCCATGAGCCTTAATGAATGTGATGAATGGATTGCTCAGCAATGTGAGGGTGCAGGCTCTTGAAATGTGTCTCCATAGTAACCATTGAAAAGTTAATTGGATTCAGGGAAGAGAATGAAAGCACATGCCACACCAGGCCGAATTCCCAGCGGCTCAGTGCCTTTAACCCCACCAACTAATAATAGCAAACATGCATGCATAGGCGGGATAGCAATAATGACGGGTGAAATCATGGTTTTCAAGCGCCAAAATAGGCCTATAACAACACTATAATATTAGCCTATGTCCTTTGTGGTGACGCAGCGTCAATTTTATTTGTGCACTGAGAAGCTAAACGGACGAAGAGGCCTAGGCTACTATTAATTGACACAATTCTATCATTGGGCTATTTGGTTGCAACAAAGTAGCTGTTTCTTGGTTAATTTTGTAGCCTTAGGGAAAACATCCTGCAGTTCTTCAGAATTTCACAGACCGCCGATGACAGCCTATTTAAAACGTTTAAGTGCTCAAAGTGCATGGATCCCCCTCTCTATGGGACGAGCAAGTGTTGTCGCTGCATTGTGTCGGAGATTCCCAGTGAAAAGTCCATTGTTGCCACGAAGTTTTTAATCTGGGCTTTTTAAGAACATCACATGGTCAGTTGGAGTGACCGAACGCCGCCAAAACACACTAATGCACATTCCAAAAGCTCGCGTCTCTCTTTTTGCGCATTAGTTTACTACGCTTAGCCGAATGGAAATACTAAACCAACGGGACTGAGGAATCCTCGCGCAGCCGGTCCACTGCGGGCACCTGCAGCTCCATTTTGGAAACTGCGCGTGGGACCCCATCCAAGTTTGTTGTTCGTTACCAGGGGAATTACTTTGCTTTTCCATGAGACTTCTCTTGAACTAAAAATGACCTATTCTTATAGCCAACGGTCTTTAACGGTGCTCGCGTTGCTTGGAGTTTTATCTGCTATAATGTCGGTTCTATCCGTCCTGTTGATTTTTCAACTTCAGTCACAGCAAAAGTCTATCAGGGAATCTACGTCGTCTGCCTTTCCTGCTGAAGTTTTACTAGTTCTCATGCCAGTTGCAACAGTCCTCACTGCCTTGTCTTTAACACTGAATCTGAGTGCAGCAGTGGTGTGCCTTCTGCATAGCTATTTCACCGCCGAGATTTGCAGAGGGGAAGAAGACACGGAGAGGTAGGTTGTTTACTCAGTTGGGGGAGTCTGTCGTCTGGACAGCACAGCTATAACTCACAATGTTTTGGCCATATGTCAAATTCCAAGCCGTTTCAAATTTACGCACGAATGAGATATAGCCCAACTCAGTGGTGGCACTCTAATGGGTGACCTCGTTATCATTTGAATGCAATTCCCACCGAGTTAACCATTCATGACCCACGACATAACTTTGCTTCACTCACATAAACATGCCAGGCAGTGAGAGTCTTCATACAGTTTAGACAACTGTGACACTGACCACACCAATGTTAACTGTCCGACGCAACACATGTACGATAATAATAACTGTAACTGTGGTTTTGTCTACTTTGTGTCTGTCTTTACAGAGCTGACTGGTTTCTGCTGGACAGTCGAGCAGTCCGGCATGTGGCCATAGGTTTATTTTGTCTCGCCGTGTCTGTTTACCTAGCAGGTAAGCAAAAATAGTGTTTGTTTGTTCTTGCGTAAGAGCGCATGTTAGGTTACATGTCCTCGGCTGCTACTCATAAACCTCCCCGAACATCGGTGAACTTGAAAAGAAGAACACTAGTACCTCGTTATTTTACAACAATATTATTTTAATCAACCAATAAAGAAATATTAACAATAATCATTGCAAGCAACAGTGCAATTGATGCTTTTGTAGTAATGCACAGAGGGAGAAGGGAAAAGAAAAGAAAATACATATGCTAAGAAAGAAATGTTTTGAGGCTCACTGAAAACAAAAACCCTTCAGGGTGTGTGTGTCAGTCCATCAGCACCTTAACCTGCAGCGAACTCCCTGTCGAATTCCTCAGGAGCACCGGGCATGGGGCTGAGAACAATTCCCTCTTTTACAGCCGTTCGTTCCCAACACACACGCTAATGGCGAGCCTGGCAGAGCAGAGTGGCAGGTGTCCTGTCCCCAATGGGGAGGTACTGCGTGCGTTACAATATGCAACCTTGCCTCCTCCACTTGTGCTTGTCTCCTTGTACCAGGAAGTAATATGTCATGATGACATCACTGACAACAGCATTGTATTTCAATATCTTGCAAAAGCTCAATTGTAAAGTCTTTTTCTCATTTGCAATTGGGATGGTGAATGAAAAACAGTTCCTCAAAACTTGTTGTGGCTAGGCCGACAGCTGGGAAATTTTATCACTTTCTCCACGGAAGAGGGGCCAGGAGGCGGGACGAGGAGACGAGCACAAGTGGAGGAGGCAAGGTGGCATATTGTAATGCACTCCCTGTTTGGAAAGGTCCTGGTATGCTGATGTAGTGGCCGGCCCTCACAGGATTAAGGGGACAAGGAGCCTTTTTTTAAGAAGTAGCCCACCTCACCTCCCCATTGCTGAAAGCCAGAGGAGGGGGGCTGTAGTGGAACCACTTCAGATTCCTGAGCCGTGCTTGTCGCCCGCTTCCTTCGACACAGTGGGCTCCCCCGCTCGTTTCCTGCACAAAAATAGTTGACACAACACAACAGAAAAGATAACAAACTGTCAGAACCTCGGCATTCCTTTGTCAAAACACTTACTGTACATATGAAGAGCTCTTTTCCAAAATGAGATATATCCATTTTATAGAATGTTGGGCATTCCATTGAAATGCATTGCAAAATGCATTTTTACAGAGGTTTTAAAGTATGTTCTCAAAATATTTGAATGGCAAGAATTCACACATAGATGATAGGACATCTTAACAGTCAATTCCAATGTTAAAATGCGAAAAGTCAAAAATGGTGGATATAGCGTTTTGGAAAAGAGCTCTTCAATATATATATATATCCAACTGTGACCCCCCCACATCTTTTTCAGCCATGTCTATCTACATGTTGCTGGTGTTTGAGAGCGAGACGGGCATCGTTTCCTGCACCAAAAAGTTGACACAGCTCAACAGAAAAGATAACAAACTGTCAGAACCTCGGCATTTCTTTGTCAAGACACTTACTGTACATCATATACATATCCAACTGTGCCCCTCCCCCTCCCCCTCCCCATCGTATCTTTTTCAGCCATGTCCATCTACATGTTGCTGGTGTTTGAGAGTGAGACGGGCATCGCCGGCGTGTGCGTGCTGTCCTCTGGCATCCTGGTGCTGCTCATCATCGTGACCCACTCCCTAGCGCGCGCCGCCCGCACCGGCCGACAACACCCCCACCCCCACCCCGACGACGAGCTACAACTCCACGCGGCGGCCATGTACCAGAACAAGCCCGACGACGGCAGCCCCGGCGCCCTCATCCTGGAGCCCAGTCATCTGGACGCAGCCAGGGCCCAGCACCGCAGCAGCCAGCCCGGCCTCCAGCGCCAGCTGTCATACCCTCCCTGCCCCAACGCTAAGCAGAAACAACAACAACAACAACAACAGTATTCTCCGTCCAGCGGAGCGCCGAGCCATGCCAGCGACATTAAGGACAGCTATGGCGGGGCTCCTCGCATGCACCGGACCCTGTCGGCAGAATCCGGGCTGCTCCAGTCCCCGTCCAAACCTTGGAACGGGGTCAACAGCGAGATGAGGACTGTGCTGGCGCGAAAGTCGGGTGCCATTGGCAAGGACTCCACTCTGGTGTGATGTACAGTACAGTACAGTGCAGTACATGCCACTAATGCATGTGGTCAGCAAGACCAGGACACGGCTTCCATTCAGACGCAGTCGCAGTAGCTCAACTTTCAGAGGAGTAGATGCGTGCACATCCCACCCGATGGGCCAGGTACAGGACAATAAAAGCAATAATCCAGGTAAAAGGGAATGAAGTCCGCAACACTGCTCGTCTTCTGTGAAAATTTAATATTTAACATAATTTAAAAATTTTGGCCATATGCCTGATGAAGACGTGAAGGTCAAAACGTTGCGCTCTTGCTATTACATTTTCACAGAAGACAAGCAGTGTTGCAGACTTTATTCCTTTTTACCTGTAGTAGTTCAACTTGCCAGCACCACAACATGTACAGAATGATGGCATCATTCCAGACAGTCAGAAGGCTCAATCTAGTGTGATACATTTTAAACCACCTGGTTTTACATTTGCGAGTTTTACAGGTTTACATGCATTTGTTTTGCCTCTGCCGGGTTGGAGTTGAGCTAATTAAACTGGATGGATCGGGTATTGTACATTTCAGAGAAAGTTTGCCTTCTGCTGCATAAATAGATTTTAAGGTCCATGCTTTTGCATTGTGCCATGTGTTTGGCATAACAGACCATTCTGATGAGTTACTCTTTCAGCTTCACACAACACAAGCAATTAGTAATGTGGTGGTCAACCATCTCATTTACATCTCCAACTGACCATGTTAAAGCTGAATCAAGACATCATACGTAGGTCTATCCAACCAGACAGTTTTCCGTGGATTAAGGATAACCCATTCATCGCTGTCTGAACTGCTGACCACATTGCGATGGAAAAAAATTGACGTTTCATATTTTTTTGTATTATATTAACTTATTAGTTTACTTTTGGTTGTGGTCTTCTTCATATGGGCACAAATACATAACAATAAATAGAATTTTGTTAACTATCTGTTTGCAAGTGATGGTCTATACGATAACTATGTTTTAGAATACATAATAGGCCTATCACTCTTCATGCATAGACAAAGATATTTGGGCTTCTCAAAGCCTTGCTAACCCATTAATCTAATGTGTCACTAGAGTGTTTTTTTTAAATAGACCTACACCAAAAGAAAAAAATGTTGCCACTGTTAACTAATTAACTAAACAAAGTTGTACCATTCTGTCAATCAGCCTCCATGTAGCCTGATATTCCAGCTAGACAGATTCTGCTTCCCATATATCACTCTTTTTTTAAAACACTCAAAAGTGGGGAAAAACCCATAATAAATTAGAAGAAATACATCCGTTTTACTATTTATATGTGGAAAACAGAGGAGGAGGAGAAAAGGTGAGTCTATTTTACACACATTATAAACATACTCTAGTGTAAAAGTCAAGCTGGAGATTACCCTACCAAGCCTTTGATACAGCTCCCATATTGTGATTTTTAGATTAGACGGTTTATTCCCAGGTTTGTTTTTATGTACAGGCCCCACCATAACAGAGATGTTGTTAGATGACGTGTGAATGTACAACCCAATATTCCCGCATACATAGGTGGTAAAGGCCACATACAGTACATGATGGAACATGCTAGCGCACATGGCCACCGTGTAATCACAATGCATTCTAGTTGGACATTTCTAACCAGAATGCATTCAAGTTCATAAAGGTTGGAGCAGGCTTCCCTCAAACAGATTTTTCTTCTTTTCAGGATACTGATCAAAATATTGTAAAATTAAAAAGTTTGAAAAAAAAAAGGTTGCACCATGCTTTAACTTTCTTTTTATTAATACACAGACGCGTTTCGACACTGAGGAAGGCAGAACACCGAAACGCATCTGTGTAATAACAAAGTTAATGCATGCTGCGACCTTTTCTTACTTTTCACTAAACAGAATGCATTGTAATTTTGTAGTCCGCATGTGTGCACTGCCCTGTACATATTTGCACAGCATGCAGCATCATGAATGTGCCTAACAGCTCTCACTGGTGAGTGTACTAACCATACTGACCTTTATCACATTTGGTCAGTGATCAGGAGGCAGAGGATGGGGAGGGGTCAGGGGGAGGAGTAGGAGGAGGAGTGGGAGTCACACCACTATTGTGCCATCAAACATGCCAAAACAAAAGAAACATGACAGCAAATGAAACAGAAGGAACAAAAATGGAGAACGAAAAAATGAATATGTAAAACAGAAAATCTGAATGGTATTGAGTAAAATAAAGAAGATAACAGAATAAGATGCAGCAAAAAAGACGAATAATTTCTTTTTTTAATCTGAAAAGTGTTATGAAAGTAATATCTAATGTTTTGTCCCATGTGTGTTTCGTATGTGGGCTCTACTTTAAAGGTACACTATGCAGGAAGTGGCCAAAAAAGGTACTGCAACTGTGCAGCTCATTGAAACTGGGCTGCCTCTTGCCAAATTTGTTCTTCTCATGAAAGTTTACTAAGTAATACACTAAAATGTTCTAGTATGGTCCAAGTACAGTCATTTTTTGCAGCTAAAAATGTCTATTTCTGGAAATTCAAAATGGCGGACCATGGAGAAGATCCCCCTTTTCCTGTATGAAAAGTGCATTTTTTTCCAGTCATAATGAATACAGAGAATTTAATGGTGGTGGTAAGTATTCATGAAAAAGGTAACAGTGAATGGGTAGCATGGATTCTGGAAATAAACAACTAAAAATCTTGCACAGTGTCCCTTTAATATTGCCACTGTTCACAACTTGCTATTATGTCTTAGTAATAATTGATACATTACGCAAATGATGACCTCTACCTGCGGCCTTGGGTATTGTTTATCTGGTCTTTCATGGAGATGCTCTGACGCAGTAACCCCTCTATGCTTTTGAAGTAGAGGCTACTGTTGGTCATGCTTTTGACGGCACTGTGGAGAAGAAGGTATTCATTACAAAAAAGTATGTTGGCTGCAGTAATTTAAGTCAAGTCAGCTTTTATTTATTTTAAGTAAACAATGTAAAAAATAAGAATAAAAAAATAAATCAGGCAGTTTGCTAGACCAATAATATCATACATCACCTGCAGGCATATTCCACAGTATAAATGGCCCCTTGACTTTGCTCTTCCCAGCTCTGCATATCTGACTGTCAAGTGAAAGAAACAGAAACACAGATACACACACAGACAGACACACTCACACCTTATTATGCCTAGTTATGACTGTCATTAGGCTGCTTTTATCATTTTTTTTATGACAAGCCGAGAAGGGGCTGCTCTGCGCTAAATCCAACAATACCCAGCCCGAGATTTTAAATTCAGTGACACATTTAATCTGTTAAAAGTACAGAAATCAAATCAATCGAGCCACTGTCATGAGGAAAGACAACTCACTTTGTGTTGGACTAGTTCTGGCAGGGACCTCCTCACATGTTCCTGCAGTCTGTACAGTGCCACGGACGGTTCATTGGCCAACACGTACATGCTCTCTGTAAACTTATCCGTCACTAGGGTGGAAAACATGAGCATTTTAGTAAGATTAGGTAAATATGTTTACATCTATTCGAAAAATTGCCATCAGGGTATGTCAACTGATCAGCTGGCTACTGCTAACCACTAGCACACCAAGCTGAGTCATTAAAAAGACTAAGACAGTCAAACACACTGACACAAGAAAAGGGTATTGAGGAACATAGTCACGATAATTATATAACATCTTACCTCTTTTGACTTTGAGCTGCATTTCTTGGTCCTCCATTTCATCAAGTTATGGTACACAAGCCACCAACCACACGTCTTTTCTTTTCTGCACCGCAGCTCTGCTAAGCTTAGCTGTCCTCTTGAAAATATGCACGATGTTCCTCAACAGCAATGGAAAACAGTTCCGACCTTTGCAAGTTTGACGACAGGTTACATTTAACTGGACATGTTGAAGGACAGCAATTTGTACAATAATTTCAAAACATAATTTTAAAAACTAGAAAGAATATTGTTTAACATTTTAACTACACATGGATAAATACATTTTACAGCTTTACTCAAAAAACAGTCAATTGCATCATGGGAATGCGCGAAAATTCGCTTTCACTTTTGATAAGCATCCCTCACGAGCGTCTTCTGGATCCAAAACATCGAGTTGAAAAGAGTTGTCCCATTGCAAACGTCGCTGTGTAAGATGTAAGGGTAAGGATCCACTATTAAGTATCGAATGTGATGAACTGTCTATTTTATAGTTTTTTAGTCGGACTTATCAAACGGTGCTAGCATTCTCAAAACTTCACTGGTGTCGTAGTAAAAAAATAACCATGCCTTTTATTGAAACCTTTACTTTTGATTAAAGCCTGCGCTGTATTGCAGTAGCGACACAATTGGTGTTATATCCTAATTGGGTAGCTGGAGAAATGACTACTGTGAACAAAGCAATGAGAAACAACTTCCTGTTTGTTTATGCGTGTTTTTTCTTTCCTCTTGATGGAATTTGACGTGATAGGCAACGATGGACAAGGCTGCCTCAACTCCTAACTCCACTCTCACAAACAGACAGCGTGGAAATGAAGTTACAGTTCGACCAGCAACATTAGACAGTAAGTCCTATCCACAGTGTGGTGAGATGCTGAACCCAGCTCCTTAGGTTCCTTGACAACTGGAAAAAACTTGATGTGACTTAAGGTTCACATTGATACAGCTGTTTTAAATACAGTGTGCTGATAACGAGGCCTACTCTACTGTTTCATGAATCCTAATGTAAGTCAGCCAGTAGGCTACTGTCATTACGGTAATTGGCCTCCACTCCCTGCTTCATTGTAGGCCTATCTATTCACCAATTGGCTGCTCAGGGTGACATTCCACAGCTGACCATCCATCTTGCCAAAGGTAAGGTCATTGACTTCAAAACACAAAGACCATTCGTATCCAGTCCATAGAAGAACTGCCCCAACAGTATCTTGTTTTTAAAAGAAATTAAACAGATAAGACCTTTATTTTAATGCCTTTGGTGATAGTTATATACTATCTATAATACTTTCTAAAATATACTTTTGTCTTCTCTCTTCTTTCTTTACTCTTTAGCACATTGAATGACAGTTATGTATGATGATGGTCTATCTATATAAATAATACTGATTGATTGATTTGGGTCTTGAGGAGGAATGTGTTTAACCCCTATCATCCTTTTAGATAACGCCTTGCTGAACAGCACTGACAAATGTGGATACACACCGCTCATGTGGGCCTCAGCTTTCGGTGAAATTGACACAGTGAAACTCCTCCTAGAAACAGTAAGCTGCACATTTTGGTTTATGATGAATGCACTTACATACACAGTTATATGTCCACAAAGTTAGTGATTTACTTTTCATTTATTCGATTTAAGGGTGCAGATCCCAATGTTCTTGCTAGGGAGCGAGAAAGTGCCTTGACATTGGCCAGCTCCAGAGGCTATGCAGACATTGTCAATCTTCTTCTGGAAAAAGGTGTTGATGTCGACTCGTACGACTGGGTAAGGCTTCCTCCTTTCGTTCATTACTACTACGGGATTCTTTTATTTGTTGACGTCTCCCCCGTTTTGAAAACATTTTTCTGCGCTGTGTGTTCAGAATGGAGGAACCCCTCTCCTGTACGCCGTGCGAGGTAATCACATCAAATGTGTATTTGCCCTGTTAGGTGAGTTGACCTCCCTATTTAATAGTTATAAATCATTTTTTTTATTACAACCAATTTGTAGACCATTTTGCAATAAAATCCAACATTAGTAATCATGTCCGTAACTACCATTGAGGACACAGAGGTCATGTCCTCTGTATTTTTTTTTCAGTAATGTAAAATTATCTTTGATGAAAATTCGATATATGATTATAAGTTCAGTCTGTATATACGCCACCCCCATTTATCCTCAAGGCTGTGATTAATGAAAACAAACCTAAAAGTTTGACTGAAGTGTTGTAGCATTCTAAATGTACAGTATGCAGTACAGCATTTGACCTCTGTATTTGAAAATGTCTGGTTACGGCCCTGATAGTAATCAAGTTTAAACTATTTCTTGTCCATACTACAGCCGGTGGTGCGGACATCAGCTTTGAAGCGGACTCTGGGTATAACCCAATGGATCTGGCCGTAGCTCTGGGGCACAAAGAAGGCAAGTTTACATGACAACAATCAAATGCTTTTACTGACATTCTGTTGACTGATCAGTAAACATACATAATTTATATTTACAGTATGAACAGAAGATCCCTGTGCTTTTAGGTGTAACACTGCTCATTCCTTACAGCTCAAAAGGCAATTCAGGACCATATACTGATACTGTTAAAACACAAGACGCGAGGTAGCATTGAAAAAGCACTCAAAGCTCAAAAGGAAAAAATGGAAAAAGAGGAAAAAGCGCGTCTGGGCTCAAAGGAAAAGGAGGATGGGAAAAGATGACTGGCGTTCCAGGCAACAGAGGAACACAACTAACTGAATAAGGGACCAAAACAACTGAGTACAAAATATTTTTTACACTATGGTTTGTATATGGGTTCTCCTCATACTTTAAAAGATGAATTTTCAAGAATTAAGGCACTCAGCATGGGTGATGGAGTTTTCTAAAGATGCTTTACTGTTCTTGTTTTCTTTTGGGGGTAGACCACCACCGTAACAAAAAACGTAGAATGTTTTTTTCCATCCATGTTGCAAAGCCTGCTGTTGGATTCTTTCCATAAGTTTTTTTTTCATGATTGGCATTTTGATGGAGCACATGTTATAGCAAACATTTGAAATCACTTGTTCTTGCCTTGAGGTAAAAAAAAAGAATAATAACATAATAAAGCAACATTATTATGAATATAGCACAGATCTGTCGTCACTGCATTCTCTCTCCCAAGATATCCAAAGAGTAAACAATTATTCTTCCAAAAAAGTCGGCGCTGTTTTCGAAGACTATTTTTATCCTGCGCACCGGGGGTCCCTCCTGAATGGGAAAGCTGTGGGTGAGCAGTTAAGGACGGGGCATAAACATGGAGAAGAGGGCCTGTCGAGCGGAGTGGAGCACGTTTTGGGTGGCAGCCAACAACAGAAGCAATGGGAGCAGACAGACCAAGCAGGCTTACTGTGCTACATGTCTGAACAGCAACCTGAAATGTCTTTTTCATTTATTGAAGGTTGAACTGGCATGAACTGAACTGAGCTCAAGGAAGACAAGGGGTTTTGTAAGCCGACCATTTCCTGTGAAATCAGACACTTTGGCCGACTGACCAACAAAGATTTTTAATGACACTTAGTGTGCCTTTTTAGTGGCAAAGTAGGACCCCAGAACTGTATTTGCATGAAGCTGTCATCAATATTAAGGGAGAATCAGATTAAGAAAGTCTTTATGAATAGGGTAGGACACTATACATCCATCCTTGATTAAGTCAATGTAAGTCTCAAATTAAGGTTATTTTAATGTTGTTTGAAAGCTCTTTTATGGCTCTACAAATTGCACAAACAAAATGGAACACAACAGCTATCCGAGTATGAATTTTGAGATATTAAAATATTAATAATTGAATATCAAAAAAGCCTGCAATGTCATGAACAACATCTGAAATGTTGATGTTTGGTTCTTAAGCCATTGCAGAGATAATGTGACTTTTAAAGGTTGAAATGAGTTGTAATAAAGTAGTAATAGAGTAGAGTTGAGCTGCCTGCACACCAAAGAGACGCGAGCAGACTTGCAAGTCTGACCAAGCAGTTGTCTGTCTGTCCCTTGGCGGTCTTGATCAAAGTTTTTTTTTTCCCCCTCTGAATACACCAGGTCGACTTCACCCGTGGACACTCCCCCGGGGTGGGGTTTGGTGGGGTTTCTTAGCTGCTTCCGTGTTTGAGAGCTCGTGGCTGGCCCTGTGAAGTAGCCTAATGTTTTCATGAGGTCGCCACTAAGTTCATCTCTTTACTTTTCACGAGTAGCCTTGTGAGTAGACAAGGTCTTTGCAAAGTCTGTCGCCCATTCAAAATATCTCCAATTACATCAGAAGATGTTCTCGAGAGGACGTTCTCTGTCCCTCACTCTCAAAAGAGCAATAACATATCTGTCCCTGCCCATAATTCATTATTTCAGTGGAAGGTGTCATTTCTTAGCCTGGTCCTGACCATCCCATAATACTACCATTTCATTTCGTATTTATGGTCTGGCATTTGTTTGCTCTGAAGCGATTGTAGAAAGCAGGAAGTTTGCACTCAGTTATAGTTTGAAATTATTGGACACCTCTCACCCAATCGCTGGCAGTTACTCAACAACAACATAGCGCAGACCAATGGCTCTGGCGCAGATGTGTACGTCATTGTCACGAGCGTTCTCCCCCTTTCGTCCCCACGTGGGGGGCGTATTCGATTATTGGCTGTTTTCTGGGGGGGCGTTGCAATCAAAATTCTACTGCTGCAAGCACTCCACAGAGAAGCACGGCCAGACTACAGTAGTGGAGCCAATCCTTTGGCGGAAGTACGTAGGATGGCTCGCGAGGCTAGTAATTTCTCCCAATGCTTGCTTGTTTGCAAAGAAACAATGCCTGCTGTGGTAGCCTATAAGAGGTTGTAGCCCCTTCATACACGTCGTACCCTCAGTGGCAGGCTGTAATAGTAGTAATTGAAAAGTTAAGTACGATAGTACTACAACACATGACATAACACAGGGTCTTTAGTAATGCAAAACGACTTGGTCATTGCCACTCTGGTAACAGCACTGCAAATGTATAGTGCTGTTTCTTAAGGGGTTAAGACATGAGTACAATGCAATGTCATTCTTATGAAACTTCCAACGGGTCCTGCTTGCAGTTAGCACAAACCAATCAGTCTGTCATGGAACCCGACCACCGATGGGCTTCTCAACCCCACTGAGCTTGTTGGAAATGTTCCAAAGCAGACCCATGGGCACCGCCGCCCTCCAACCCCCTCAAACATACCGTGACACAATAAGCCAATTCTTACCGACTGTCCTCAAAGCTTCGGTGTGGAATTGTCTTTAGAGAAGAGACATGAGTACCAGAGAGACTGGATAAGAGTGTGACTACCAGACCTGAGTAACCTATCTGACACTCCACCCAAAATGCTAATGTTAATTTGGGCAGAGTATCAGGTGGGGTAACACATGTTTCTGCCTTACTATTAGTGCCAGGTTCATGCCAATGAAGTTCTGGGGTTCTCCTCTGCCACTAAAAAGGCACACTATGTTTGGCGACCCCCAGGTTGGGGACGACTGTTCTACAAAGTGAATATAAGGGCACATGAAAAGTTGGTAAACCAGACAATGGTAGGTGGGTCTCTCTCTTTCTCCTAATTTGCCTGTAGGCCTATTCTGTGATTTTGATTGAATACAACAATAAACCATACTGTATAAAAGGATATTTGTAACGAGTTGTCATCCTCAGGGTAAAAGTCTGTGACGTGTGTAAAATCATTCTCCTGTAAGGCACCTGGTGAGAGAGACAGACAAGTTATAATATGACACAACATCTAGAACTAGTCTGCAAGTTACACTGTAGCAGTGTAGGGCATCCTGCCATCAATTTACAGTAGCTAGCTACATTGTTTCAACCATTCACAGATTCGACATTAATCTTTGTTGTGTGCACACTGCACAGGTATACCAGCTGATTTTTGGTATCTGCTGATAGGTCTACTAATAAGTAATTTTATAGCATGCCCAGGACTCGGCTACGTTATTACCGTGTAGTTTACACGTTCTCCCCGAAAATCCACCCTGGAACTGCAGCTTTACTTCATTCACGCGCACATCCTGAGGGAATTCCAGAAGCACCCACTGCGAGTCGCCCTGTCACAACAGATAAAACAAATAGGTGGTCCATCCATATCAGTTTGATCCGCTGGGAAATATGTAGCGAACTGTTGGTCGATGTCGCTTATTGGGATCGGCGTAAACCCACCTGGTCTGAATTCCAGCAAGTCTCTTCATTGGCATCAAACATAAACTTCTTCCCGAACTGTTTTACATCTCTGTTCAGCACTGAGCTCACTCTGTCGGAACACACAAGCTAGGTTGGTGTAGCAGCACACTGGTAGGTACAATTCTCTGTTGAGAGATCATTCCCACCAGCGTCCCATAAAAAAACGAAATAAATGACACGTTTCCCACATGTTAAGTCCCCTTCTCCGACACTGTCGTTATTCATTTAGAAGCATTTGCATACCTGCTTTGGGTGTTACCGCATATCAGTGATACAGCCATTTGTGTTCTGCATGTGCTGAAGCAGCAAGGGGGTTCCTCTCAACACAGGAAATAGGAAACTGTAGTTGGTTTGATCGCCTCCTAGTGGGCTAAATTCATATTGAATAGTGTAGACTTGAGAATCTGAAAAATACACCGATTTGCCTATGATATTTAAAGTTGTAAATGTACCTGTGTTTTGTAATGCATATGGAGGCCTCAAACCATATACAGTCCCAGGAAAAAGTTTGTACACCCTTTGAAATGTCTTACATTTTTGTCAAAATTGATCATAAAACATGGTCAGATCTTCCCGGAAATCTCAAGAGGGAACAATCAGAGTCTGCTTTAATTAATTCCACCCAAACATTTACATGTTATCATATTTTTATTGGTCATAAGGCCATAATATTCACAGGAGAGCAGGGCATAAGTAAGTACACCCTTGCATTAAGTAGGTTTTAACCCTCAGTTAGTTGCAATATTATCAACCAGACTTGTCCTGTAGTTGCAGATCAGATTAACAAAACAATCTGTTTGTATCTTGTCTCCCTCTTCTTTAGAGAACGGCCTCTCGTCAGCAAGGTTTGTGGGATGTCTGGAGTGCATAGCTTTCTTGACTTCATGCCATTTAATCTCAATTGTTTTTGTCAGGGCTTTGACTGGGCTATTTCAGAATTTGTATTTCATTATTATGAAGCCATTCTAAAGTCGATTTGCTTCTAAAGTATGGGTTGTTGTCACATTGCAGGACCCATACTCTTGTGTGCTTCAACTGTGTGACAGACTTCCTCACGTTTTTTCTGTAAAATATCACAATAAACTTGAGTTCATTGTTCCACTGATAATAGCAAACTGTCAAGGGCCTGAGGCAGCAAGGTAGCCGCATATAATGATGCTCCCGCCACCATACTCAGAAGAGGAGATGTAACCAAGAGTAGCTAAAAATGGGATTCATTCTGCCAATCTAAAATGAATGGGGTTTTTGTCCAAAAAAATATTGCTGCACCTTTGAGGTTTGCGAAAAAGCATTTATATGCTTCATAGAATTACTGCAAAATATTCTGTAGACCAACGCTGAAACCAAAGTTGAATTGTTCAGGGGAACACACAATGTCATGTTTGGAGGAGAACTGGAGAACCACACCTTCACCAAAACATCATCTCCGCCTTTGAGTATGGTGGCGGGAGCATCATTATATGCGGCTACCTTGCTGCCTCAGGCCTATTTGAGTTTGCTATCATCAGTGGAACAATGAACTCAGAAGTTTATCGAGATATTTTACAGAAAAAAAGTGAGGTAGTCTGTCACACAGTTGAAGCACACAAGAGGATGGGTGCTGAAATGTGACAACAACCCATACTTTAGAAGCAAATCGACTTTAGAATGGCTTCATAATAATGAAATACACATTCTGGAATAGCCCAGTCAAAGCCCTGACGAAAAACAATTGAGATTATATGGCATGAAGTCAAGAAAGCTATGCACTCCAGACATCCCACAAACCTTGCTGACGAGAGGCCGTTTTCTAAAGAAGAGGGAGACCAGATACATCCAGATTGTTTTGTTAATCTGATCTGCAACTACAGGAAACATCTGGTGGAGGTTATTGCGACTAACTTAGGGTTAAAACCTATTGAATGCAAGGGTGTACTTACTTATGCCTTGCTGTCCTGTGAATGTTTACATCTTATGGCCAATGAAAATATGAAAACTTGTAAATGTTTGGGTTGAATTAATTAAAGCAGACTCTGGTTGTTCCTTCTTGCGATTTCCGGGAAGATCAGACCATGTTTTATGACAAATTTTGCCAGACAGGTAAGAAATTTCAAAGGGTGTACAAACTTTTTCTTGGGACTGTATCCATGCTAAAGTTCAAAACCTTGTGAATTGAATGTGATTGCCCCCTTCAAAATTAGGAATCCATGCCAACATGACCTTATTATAGTGTGTGTGTGTGTGTGTGTGTGTGTGTGTGTGTGTGTCTGTCTGTCTGTCTGTCTGTCTGTCTGTCTGTCTGTCTGTCTGTCTGTCTGTCTGTCTGTCTGTCTGTCTGTCTGTCTGTCTGTCTGTGGAGCCCCCCTGGTAGCGCTCAACACACACAGAGGTCTGGGAGGATAGCAGGATTCGATTTTCACAGTCAAAAAATATTCGGAGCATTTATTGCTTCAATATCATGGCAGCTTGCATTGAAGAGTTACAGGATATATTAGACTATTTTGACGCTTTGGAGATCAACAGAAAACGTTTTTGAAGGAATTTGTTGATATTGAAGCAATGAATGCTCTGATTAGGTTTTGACTGGAGAAATGGAATCCTGCTACATACTCTCAGACCTAGAGTGTGTTCCATTCTCCACACTGTGCACTGTGTACTGTGATACAGTGCACTTTCCACCCTCAACTTAACGGCTAAATTTGAGGATGAAGTGCAGGTCCAATTCACGTTCCATCTGATACACTTAACAGAAATGACGGTTGTTGCGTGTCATCAGAGTTTACCAACCACCAATATACAATTCTACAATTCATCACGGAAGACACTGTTCCTTATGTTGACTTTTTTTTAAAGTTACCCCTTTCTCTTATACACGTGGCTATTGTCTTTGGAATCAAAACTGCATCACAGAGATTCAGCAGTTTGACTGATCTGACACTCAATCAGAGAGGAAACTACGTAACAAACATGGCGGCCATTGAGTGTGAAAAGTGTACATAACTCCACACTTAAAAAAACGGCCGGTTTGAGGGCGTTATCCGGGTAGTTTACAGTACACTTCACCGCCGTGATTAGAAATGGAACCGCCCTGCGTACCCAAGCACAGTGCAGGGAAGGGCGGAAAGTACGAACATTGGAACAGCCTCCTAGTAGTGGAGCTCATAAAGCTGTGAGGAACTACAGGTCAGGCAAGAGCCAATCAAGCCTTATTAGACTATATGTATACTTTACTTTTGAGTCTCTATAATTAGTTTCATTGAACAACGAGGAATAACTGGTATGAATAAGGATATTTACTGAGCAGTTGTGGCCTAGTGGTTAGAGAGTTGGTCTTTCAATATAGGGGTTGCCAGTTCAAATCTCCCTACATCTCCATCCATGGCTGAAGTGCCCTTGAGCAAAGCACCTAACCCCACATTGCTCCAGGGACTGTAACCAATACCCTGAAAAATAATAGTTGTAAGTCGCTTTGAATAAACGAAAGCGTCAGCTAAGTGCAATGTAATAATGTAATTTACATGAACAAGGTCCACTGGTATAAGCAAGGTCTACAGGCCTAATTATTTCACTATGTCACCTTTGTTTCTGTTTGCCGGTGATAATTATGTAGTAGACAGCAATAATTACAAGCGGTAGGAACACCAGTACCACCATTTATCACACATATCCAGTCGATGTGGCTTAAATCCACTAGATGGCAGTAGCGCTCTATTAATTCCTGATCTCTCTCTCTCTCTCTCTCTCTCTCTCTCTCTCTCTCTCTCTCTCTCTCTCTCTCTCTCTCTCTCTCTCTCTTTCTCACACACACACACACACACACACACACACACACACACACACACACACACACACACACACACACACACACACACACACACACACACACACACACACACATAAACCAGTGAATTGGCAATAAACAACTTACAATACAATGACACATTGATATAAAATTGATGACTTATGTTGCATTGTGACCAGCGTACATGAGAGCCGAGATTTTACTTCCATCCAGCAAGCCCAAGGTTCCACATGTTCCTTTCAAATCACTGTAATTCACAAATTCCTCTCTTCTTTTTCTGTCCTTTCCTGATAGACCATGCTCTTTCACGGAGGAAAGATTGTCCAGACCAGGGGCAGGGGGTGATGGGTGGTGTTTTTATTTTTTTGGAGAGGCACAGGACAGGAGTTTCTCAAGGTGATGAAAAGCAGCGTGGCCGGCCTGGTTACGGTGTGCTGTGCAGCCCCACTGTGGATAATCAATAAGTCTGAATTACAAAAGCTGATGGAACTGGGCTGGTGTGAAAACTGCAGAGGTTGCAGGTCTGTGGAGGACACCCTTCCTCCTTCGTCTGAGATATACGTACGCTGACATCACTGTAGACGCCGGCATCCCTGCAGTTTATGATGTTGTCTTTATTCAGCATAAATTTATTTATTTATTTATTTATATTTAAATCACTGCCAATGGGGGTATATTTATCTGGCATTGTAAGGTTAGTTTAGTTGCGTCATGCATGAACCCCTTTGCACAGCTAGTGCCTATTTTAAAACCTCACTGTTACCAGAATTGTAATGGCTATGACTTAATCTGTTACTTAAGGCTCTCTGAATGTCATAGCAGTGTTGTTATGATGTAGTTGAGTATTTTCAGCAAATAGTGAATTGGCCCGTCGTCGACCCCATCTGCACATAAAGGCTACAGTATGTACAGTAACAAGCACATTTTAGGTAAGGTTGCAAACCAGCCAATGGACAAAAATGATGAAGATTGGGTTGTGATCAGTGTGTGGATCTGGGGCATGCCTTGATGAAAGGTCTGTGTTCTCAGCATGTTGTCTAGTTCCTTTTGATGCTTTGCAGGTCAGTTTCTTCTTTAGTGCGTATAAATATGTAAGTCTACGATACTCAGTATTCTGTTTGACATGCTGGAGGTAAACAAGCCAGTATCCAGCACAGAACACTTTGTTAGTGTGTTTGTGCACATGAGAACATGTCACCTACCGTAGTGAGTGCACAGTATGTGTTAGTGTGTTTATGCATACACATGAACACACATCACCTAATGAGTGTACAGTAGGTCTATGTGTTAGTGTGTTTGTGCATACATACAGATGAGAACATGTCACCTAGTGAGAGTGCACTGTATGTGTTAGTGTGGTTGTGCACACATATGAGCACACGTCACTAACTGAGTGTGTTAGTGTGTTTGTGCATACACATGAGCATGTAGTGAGTGTATTCTTTCTGCTGTGTTTCTAGAAGAGGTAAATAATCCTCATTTCTGTGTGTGAGTCTGATCCATTCAGGGCTTTATGAGCTGTGGACACTTCAGCAGATTGTCCTGTGGTGCGCTGCGCTGGGTCATTAATCGTAGCGTAGGAGCTAATAGGCCCTCATCTCTCTCTCTCTCTCTCTCTCTCTCTCTCTCTCTCTCTCTCTCTCTCTCTCTCTCTCTCTCTCTCTCTCTCCGCACAAGGAAGTCAGGATAAGGTGTGTGTTCACTCACAGCAGTATTCACCCGTTGGTGTGTTTTTTAGCAGACGAACAAATATAGACCAGACGCCTGATGTGTACGAGGTGTCCTTTTTTATATGCCATTTTGAATAGGCGAAAACTTAAAGTGTTTAGTGCCAGACAGTGGTAAAAGAGAAGTAGAATACAATGGATCTAGCGGTAAAAGCAACATGAGCATCTGCTGGTAAAAAAGATACATGCCTCTAACATTGACATTGATTACAATGAGAAGTGTGCAATGCTTTGCTGTTTTTAAAGAGTAGCTTTCCAGGCACTTGTCCTCCACTACACCACTCGTGATGGGATGCAGTGATGCATATTAGCACATGCAGCATTTAATGTGCCTCTTAACACCCGACATTACAATGCACTGAAAACCAGCATCAAGTGACAAGGCACGTCCGCCTGTGAGCACATAATTGGGCGTCTGAGTTTATGTCGTTGTGACTGTAGCATGCCACTTGCTCATTCACCACAAGAGTTGAGTTTCCTGCTCCACTGTTGAGTGAAGTTCTTAATTAAGCCATTAAGCAGCAGAGTATTTGCACACCATGCCTCACTGCCTGCATTACTTAACACAATCTTTTATCATTTGTTCCCTGACAACGGTAGTAAGCAGTTATTTCTGTCAAGGTCTTTTTGTTTCCTTGCATACCCATTCATTTCTGAGTGTGTGGAAAAACATTCAAATCAGAAACCTCTGCACCGCACCAGGGCTGGACTGGAGGAGAAATAGGGACCGGGCGCTTTTGGCTTAACCCATTTTAGCCTAAGCCCTTTTTGGGAAAAGGTGTCCCCAGCCTTTAAATCCTAAATATTCCAGCCTCAGAAGCACATAAAGACATGAAGTTGCATTTAAAAGCTAGGATCCTCATTTTGCATTAGAATGTGTCCATTCAGCTCTAACATACCCACTTTTTAAATCAAATAACTCAAATCTCAAGAACCTAAATGCAGTGTAGATGTTGTTCCAGGCTACAATGGGTTAAAGGTGCCCCTAATTAGCGGTGCAGAACTGACTCACCGGTGGACCCCACACCCTCGTGGACCTCTATTTTCAGAAATGTAAAATAAAAGATTTTTTTTTTTTTACATTTCTGAAAATAGGGGCCCACAAGAATGCGGGGCCCACTGGGAAATGCCCGCTATGCCCGCAGATGGCCAGTCCAGCCCTGCACTGCCTTAGTTACTAGATACAGATTGATTGATTGACTGATGGCAGCCAGGGAGAGATTTATTGTGTAACTGATTGCCTATTCTTGCCGTGTCGAGCTCTGGAAGCTGTGTGAATATAAGGCTGATGAAATTAGAGGTTGATTTCAGACAAAACTTGCCAGAAGTCTATGATTGCATGATTGGCTGTATGGCTGGGTCTGAAATGCGTGTGGATCAATGGACATGTGGATTTTTTGAAAACGAAGAAGTAAAAAAAAGGAGAAATCCCTGACATGTACTGTAGGCGAGTGCATGGCAACATGCCCAGTGGATATCACGTACGGTACGGTACATGCAAAGCCCAAGTGTTCAATCACCGTGCAGAACTGCCCTCGGCAGTGACACAGGCCTGTTTAGCACCAGGAGAAGCAACAGAACATAACAGAACATAACTGGAAGTGTGGGGGATTTGGGTCGTGCGTGCGTGCAGTGCACCCCTCTGTGCCCCTCCTCTGCTGGGCTGCTGCAGTGTGCAGTGTCTGTCCCTCCCGGCTGCCTGGGTGCAGGACCGGTTCTAATCAATTTGGTGCCCTAGGCAAGCACCAATCTTCCCTTTTTGTGGAATTTGACTTTGGCATAGTGTCATACATCTGATTGAGGACAGCTGAACTAGTAACATTATTCTAAATGTACTGAGTGCCTATTTAAACTTGTTGTCAATGGACAGTTCCACTCTTAATTTTGCTTAATATTGTAATTCTGTGGGCGATGGTGCCCCCCAAGACATTTGGCGCCCTAGGCGACCGCCTAGTCTGCCAATGCTGCCAACCCTGCCTTGGTGTCAAGAGCTCCTGCAGAAGAGCTGTATCAGCAGACTTCATGAAGTGTGGCCGTGTCGCTGAGGCTTAACACTTCACTGGTCAACAATCCCACCCCCCAAGCCCAGCCCAGCACCCCCGGCACCCCCAGGCGAGACGAGGAGAGGAGAGGCACAAACCCCACTGCTATGGGACACGGAGTCCAGGCAAAGCAGGTCTTACTGGACACCGCTCTATTGTTCAAGAAGCATTGCAGCCACCTCTCCATCCCAGCAAAGAGGGATTAGTGCTAATCGAATAGGTACAGCTACACAGCTCAGCTGCAAATTATGGTGACATGACTAAACAGCTAAAACATATACAGTACAGCAGGAGCCGGTTATTTTCTCCTCTGCCATGCACATGCAATACCATACGACTTCCTCAGGATATCCAGGGGGTTAATGAGTGGGCAGGGCCGGATTATAGAGGGTCTGGGCCCCGGGGCCAAGAGTTTGCAAAGGGACCCGCCCGTAGATCACGGGCCCACTGATTGCTGTCCCTGCCACCCACCCCCACCTGGGTCCCTGGGCTCCAGCCCCACTGGCCCGATCCATAATAGGACCTTGCATGGTGCAGTCAAGGAAACATTACATTACACTTTGCTGATGCTTTTATCCAAATCGACTTAGAATTATTTTTCAGGGTATTGGTTACAGTCCCTGGAGGGTCAGGTGCTCTTGCTGGCCTTGCTCAAGGGCACTTCAGCTAAGGATGGAGGTGTGGGGAGGATTCGAACCTGCAACCCTCTGATCTTAAGAGCACCTTCCAGCTAACCAACAGGCCACAGCTGGCCATGTAGCGAAGAAAACCGCACACCGATGAGCTCCCATTTAAGTCACGAAATAAAATGGCTTAATTAAATGGGAGCTCATCGGTGTGCGGTTTTCTTCATCACCTATGGATTAACTTTTTTGAACCTGCACCCGAAACCAGTCTTTGGATGTGCGTGAGTTTCGATTGGCACAGCTGCCCATGTAAACATGTTAGCTTACCAAATCAGTGGCTCCTACTTTATGGGCACAAGGAAATGGCAACATGAGGAGAACTGTTGCATCGAGCTTTCGGGTGTCTGCAAAATCCAGCTTTAGACTATAGGACAGATGCCAATCTTTCACTAAATATCCACTAAATAAATTCACACAAAATGTATGAATGTGAATTGTTTCCAGAGTTGGGAGAAGTTAACTTGGCTCTGTGTGGGCTCTGCCGTCTAATTTGTTTGTTTTTATTTTCTGATTTTGTCCCCTATGGTTTAACTACTTGTTTTGCTTCATAATCTGTTGTGGTGGTGTTTGCAGAAAGAATAGGAAATCCCTTGATTTGGAATGTTTCCCCTCATCTTTTATACATTTTCTTCACAAACACCTTTCCCCCATTTGTACTTTGGTTTTGGCAGTGAAATTCCACTTCTTTTCCAAGTAAATAATGGAAAGTCTCAACACTCTCCTCCTTGCTTTAAAAGGATGTGGTGCAACAGCGGTTTGCTTTAGAAAAAGTCTTGGCTGGACAATAAAGCTTTTTCACATTTTCTACTCTGCTGTGCTGTGAAAGTGGCCACAATGTGTCCATGCCACAAGGTTACCCTTCAGCTCTGCTAAGCTGCGTGCCTTTGCTAAAGCAAATTCCTTCTCTTGTCCACATGCTGCCCGCCTGCCTGGCCGCCTATCCCTGTCTCAAGAGGGTTGGGCACATCCCTTCTCCTGTGCTGTGTGATTCATGAAGGCTGGCCATCAGGGCTTGCAGCACCCTTAAGAACATAATCTGGGACTCTGGAATGAGGTTTGGTGTAATGAAGCTGAGCAGGAGACAGTTGGGAGGTGGTCGGGGGTGGGGGGCAAGGAAGCCAACAGAGGGTGAGAAAGGGGCCAGTTGTCCTGGGCCCAGGGAGAAGGGGACCCGGAATTCAGTTCCTATTACATTGAGTGAGGGGGCTTTTCAGATGACTTTGTTCCCGGGGCCTGGTCAAAGGGCGGTGGTCAAGGGCAGTCAAGGAGTTCAAGGTTGATTGGTGGTTTCATCCTCAGAAATAACCACAGCCCACAGAGATTACTCCATTAGCAGCTGAAGAAACCAGCAGACCATTTGAGCTGGTTGGAAAAGAGAACTGTTTTTTTGCTTGTTGGTTTTGTTTAACTTTTGTGATTCAGGTGGGAATAGTCAGTGGCATTATTTAGGATAGAGGGGCAGTGACGTTTCAGCAGTAGCACACATCAGGGCGGCGCAACGACAGTCAGTGTCACTATTGTATGTGTAGCGCCCCCTAGCCGTTATCAAGTGCTAAAAGGACGAACCCCAGGTTCCTGTGATAGCCTGGATAAATAGTTAAAGTTTGTTGCCTCCCCTAGTTAAGGTGTCTATTAAATATCTACCGCTATTTACCTTTACCAAGTGCCCTCGTATAAAACTCCTAGACATGAACACTTACACCTCAGTAAATATACCATTAAACACACAAGTCAGTATTATATTTATAGTGGTTTATAGTGAATTTGAAAATAGTACTTAAATTGAAAACAAAACAAAAGTTATGATTACTAATACAAAATAATAATAAACCCAAAATATGTATTCCTTGAATACCTTTAAACTCAAATGATCCTTACCAGTTCTGTTACAAATCAAATTAAGACACCTTTAAATTTGTTATAAATTTTGACACTAATCAACCCCCATAATGGTTGACTAGCCTACAGTGAACCAAGAGCTCTGTTAACTCAGTCACTTAGACCTTAAACTTAACATTCACCTTCAAACATAAAATGTTGTGGGCCCACACACACACACACACACACACACACACACACCCCAGTCCCAGCCGGCATATTAACTGAACCAAAGTTAGTTCTAACGTTGCAACGTTGCAGGCCCGGTGCGTGGCTTGTGTTCGTAGTGGCCAACAACAGCCCCTTCACTCACGAGTGAGCCGACAATTAAGCGATACCTTATATCCAAACGTTCACGCGAAGTGCAGTCACTTAGCTGGCGATGTTCCCATGACGCTGGATGGCTTGTGTCGTCCTTCCAAACCTCGCGAATGCAAGCGCGAGCCGATGTTCTCACAGTCTTTGTCGGCGTAACGCGGTTCTCCCCTCCCAAAGCTTAGCATTCCGTGCTCGAACTCGCCGTCGGATTTACTCAGATTCAGGAGCGTAAACTTGGGTGTTCACAAAGTCTATGAAGCAAAGTTCACACACCCATTACCTAAACCAGAACCTAAACTTCAACAACTGCTACATAATACAACTTAAGTTTGTCACAATACTCATTTTCGTTGCCCCTTGTTCCAGTGCTTGTTCCGAGGGGAAAAAAGAGCTTCCCCGCTTCGCAATGTCCTTTTTCCCAACTCCCCTCACGATGACCCTTCAACTCTCAAGTCATCATACATTCGGAAATATCAAATGAAATTATAAAACGTTTGCAGGAAACACATTATTCAAACAATGAGCTTACATTTACATCTCACTTCTCCAATGACATGTTTACATTGTAGTTACAAGCAATAGTTTAAACATTTCTACCAAATGTTAGAAACAGCACTACACTACCCATAGTTCCTTTCTGTTAACCAAAGCGTGACTCTTGGTTTTACCACATTTTTAGATGCACAATATTTATTCCTTTTTTTAAAACCTAATATTTCTCTAGTTATGAGTTTTTATGGACTACAGTGATGAACTATTTTAACCCAACTTATTTAGTTGTTGTTTTATTACAGCGTTACACTCTCCCCTTCTAAATACTAGCATGTCCTCATGCGACTTAAAGAAGAATAAAACCTCTACTCTCAGGGGCAGGATTTCTATGTGCACACTGAAAACACTGGGCCATTGGGTGACACCAGTAGGTCTTACATGTCTTTCTCTTTGACCGGGGGTTACTTATGTGAACAACCATGCCTCGATGAATTACAGTAAGCTGTCTATCAGCCTGTTTCCCAGGCTCATCATAGGTAAGTCGGGTCACAGGCTTTACTTGTCTTCTAGGGCGTTCTGAATGTACAGGTTCTTCACTGGGTGCTTCATCAGCTGAATCTTCTTCAACTGCTTCATTTCCAGATAGATGTTCTCCCCCTTCAGACTCCATGGCTACCGTGGGGTCTTGAAGTGGCTGGAGACTATTTTCCACCTCATCATCTAAAGGTATTTCCTCAAATTCTTCCAGGCCTTGGGCTTGGTCGGGCTCCAACTCAGGTGGCTGCTCATCTGGAGTGTCACCCTGTGTCGTCACAGGTGGTGGCAGCTGAAGTAACTCTCTAACCTCCTCCCTTGTAGGGAAATTGGGCCCTCCATAATCCTCATCTGATGAAGATTCTTCGAACTCAGCCTCGCCATCCTCATTTTCACTACCTGCAGGTCTGGTTGCGTTCTTTACAAGTTTCTGTCTAGACTGAGCTCTGGTCACAGGCCTGCAGAGCTTCTCTTTTGGATTCTCTGGCGTCAACAACCTCACAGATTCTCCTATTGGGTGATCTCTGTGCAGTGTTCGTATACCTCCTGTTCCCCTTTCAGGCCTCAAACGGTACACTGGCAGGTCTGGCAATTTCCGCATCACAATATATGGTAATGAATTCCATCTGTCTTGAAGCTTGTGCTTGCCAGTCAGTCCAAGATTCTTAATCAGCACTCGATCTCCTTCCTCTGAAGTTTGATGTTTCACTTTCTTGTCATACTGCTTTTTGTTCCTTTCATGACTCTTTTGTGATGACTCCAAAGCTAATTTGTATGCATTCTGAAGCTCTTTCTTCATATTTTCCACATACTGCTGATACTTCACTGGTCCTTCGCTCTCAGCAGAGGTATTAAAACAGATGTCAATAGGTAACCGGGCTTCTCTACCAAACATGAGAACGTACGGTGAGAAACCGGTAGCCTCGTTCTTGGTACAATTGTACGCATGAACCAACTGACTGATGTTTTGACTCCATCGTGACCTCTTGGCAGGGTCCAAAGTTCCCAACATGAATAACAAAGTCCTGTTGAATCGTTCTGGCTGTGCATCACCTTGTGGATGATAGGGTGAAGTGCGAGATTTGCGTACTCCAAGCATCCCAAGTAGCTCTTTGATGAGGCGGCTTTCAAAATCTCTGCCTTGGTCTGAATGGATGCGTGAAGGCAGTCCGTAATGCACGAAAAACTTTTCAAACAGGGTCTTAGCCACAGTTATGGCCCTTTGATCTCTGCAGGGGAATGCTTGGGCATAACGGGTAAAATGATCTGTAACCACTAGTACATTTGCAATGCCTGCAGAATCGGGCTCAATAGACAAAAAGTCTATGCACACTAAATCTAGGGGCCCAGTACTTGTGATTTGACCCAGTGGGGCAGCTCTTTGCGCAAGTGTCTTCCGAGTGATGCACCTTCCACAATCCTTAACATACTTCTCAACATCAGACAACATGTATGGCCAATAGAACCTATCTTTGAGAAGTTCACTTGTCCTTTCGATTCCCAGATGACCTGCGTCATCATGGAGAGACTGCATGACCATATCATGGTACTGTTTGGGCAAAACAAACTGTTGTCTCTTGTCACCGGACTGTTTCTGCACTATCCTATATAAGAGGTGGTTCTTAATGATCAGCTTGGGACCTTGTCTCTGCAGTTTCGCTACAACTGGGTCAGTATTCTTGGCCATGAATTGCAATTGGCCAGCCTGAACAGCTCTTTTCACAGGGCCAATGGATGGGTCTTGATCTTGGGCTTTCCTCAAGTCATTATGGCTCAATTGCTCCAGGTTGCCCATCTCCAACTGAGTTGGGCAGGCATAGGCAACAGGGATACTTTGGGAATGGGCCCCCAGTTGGTCAATAAGTCTCCTCTCTGCATGCTTGTCGGAAAGGGCTAACTGACAGATTGCTTTGACCCCATGTGGTGATATCTCTGTCCGGGACAATAAATCAGCATCAATGTTGTGTCGCCCTGGGCGATACTGGACAGTGAAATCGTAGGTGGCAAGGGCTGACAGCCACCTATGGCCTGTTGCGTTCAATTTGGCACTGGTTAAAACATACGTGAGCGGATTGTTATCCGTTCTCACAGTGAACTTGGCCCCATAAAGGTAATCGTGAAACTTGTCCACAACCGCCCACTTTAAGGCCAGAAATTCCAATTGGTGAATGGGGTAACGCTGCTCGGGACCACTTAACTTGCGGCTCGCAAATGCAACAGGCCTTAGCCCTTCAGGGTATTCTTGGTTAAGAACCGCGCCAAGGCCATTCAAGCTGGCATCAACATGTAGTACGTATGGCTTGGCGGGGTCAGCAAACGCCAACACTGGTGCATGAGTCAGGCAGTAAATGATGTCATAAAATGCCTTGGTGCACTCCTCATCCCAGCGTTCACCGAAAGGCTCCCCCTCTTTAAAGTAAGACTTATCAGGGGAGCTCGTGCATCCCTTCCTAACTGGCGGGTAACCCTTTGTGAGCTCTGTAAGAGGACGAACAATGGCGGAATAGTTCTTGATGAATCTGCGATAATATCCACAGAATCCGAGAAATGATCGCAAGGACTTCAGATCAGTGGGCATTTTCCAGTTCTCCACAGCGATTACTTTCTCCGGATCTGTGGCTATTCCTGCAGCTGACACAATGTGGCCAACGTACTTCACTTGGGGCAGACAAAGTTGGCACTTGTCCAGGGATATCTTTAGACCACATTCTTCCAATCGGTCAAGCACCTTGAGGAGCCTTTCCTCATGCTCCTCCAATGTCCGTCCAAATACAATTATATCGTCAAGGTAGACAATCACCTGTAGCAGATGCATGTCACCGACTGCTCTCTCCATCAATCGTTGGAATGTGGCGGATGCGCCAGTGATTCCTTGTGGCATTCTCAGAAATTCATAAAATCCCAGAGGACAGATAAAAGCTGTTTTCTCTCTGTCCTCGGTGGACATAGGTATCTGGTAATATCCACTTCGTAAATCCAACACTGAGAACCAACAGCTGCCAGACAGACAATCTAACGCATCATCTATCCGTGGAGTGGTATACTGATCAGGAATTGTTCTGTTATTCAAGGTGCGATAATCAATGCACATGCGCACACTCCCATTTTTCTTCCTGACGATTACTATTGGAGATGCATAGGGACTCCTTGATTCCTTGATGATGCCTGCTGCCAAAAGGTCTTTTAGGTGGCGACGCACATCGTCAATGTCAGCTTGGGCAATGCGCCTGGAACGTTCTCGAAATGGTCTAGGGTCATGAAGTCTGATGTGGTGCTCCACCCCCTTTGCAAGACCAACATCCCACTCATCCAATGAAAACACATTACCTCGTTTAGCCAACTTCTGACCTAACCTCTCCTTCCACGCCTCTGGCATAGGGGAATCACTGAAGTCAAACAGCTTTGCATCAAGAACTTCGCCAGACGGGGGTCTCGCTGCTGAGGTAACTGTATCAGTGGGGTACACATTTGCAATGATTGCTCCAGCTGGCATAGTGGCATCCTTCAGAGTCTCATTTCTCAGTAAGACATTAAAACTGTTGGTATTCATGGAATGAGATGGTAGTACCACTGGCTGAATGATCACACCAGCTGGCAGACTAACACAAGGTGGCGTTTCGACCATGACTATGTCTCTTTTCAGGGGTTTCCTGCATTCGACTTTGCAAACCGCTGATCTTTCTCCCCTGGCTGGAATAGCTAAAGGGCCTGGTCCCATCCACTTCACCTCACCAATGGGTTCATCCATTTCCATCTCTTGTTCGGATTTCAGCGTCGCCACTGGCGTCTGTGATAGGATTCTTAGAGAATGCGCCTGCATAGAATCATCAGGACCCTGGCACAAAGCCGCTAGACGGTGGAACAGGTTAGCATTGGTCCCAATGATAACAGGGATGTGGTCCGGACCGCTAGGCTCGGGACAGACCAGGGCCAACACAGAGATGGTCTCACATGCTCCGGTCAAAGTAGCTGGAAATTGTACATCCACTACTACGTAGCCATGGTAGGGGTAGCTAGATGAACTCAAACCCCATATCGCTAGGCCAGTGATTGGGTGAATCGGGACTCCAGGTAAGAATGTCTTGTACCACTTGTCAAATATTATCGTTACTTGGGACCCACTGTCTAACAGTGCTTGGCACGTATGACCGTTTATCTTCACAGACATGGTGGAGGCAGGTCCTACCAACCCGGTTGGGAGATTGGACACAGCTGGTTCACGAACATAACTCTTTCGGGAAAAAGCAGAACTGTTGCTTGCTGTCTGCATTTGGCTTGTCTCACCTTTGACTTTCTTGAGAGACCTAAGTAGCTTTCGGATAACCTCGGATGGATTTTCAGCTTCTTGACACCGGCTAGCAATGTGTCCATCGGCACCACATCGATAACAAAAGAAATCCCCACGATCAGCTGGCAACCAACTGCTATCGCTTTCTGTTGCAGCTGGCTGCTGGGTCTGCTTTCGTCTAGGTGCCGTGCTGCGATCTACTCTCATAACTGTCAATTGATGTTGTAATTGCTTAATTTGAGTTTGTATGTCTGGTACCTCCATTTCCGACTGTGCAGTCGCAGAGGTGGAAGAATGCACACCTTTATGCTCTGCTGCCTTAGGTGTTGCATGTGTCTTGTGGGATTCTTCCAGCTTAAGACGAAGCTCTCTGATCTCGGCTCTCAAAGCTTGGACTTCAGTTTGCTTTGGCTCAGAAACATCTTGAGGATGGACAGTTGTGGCTTTCACATTGATCTCGCGTCGCTTGGCCTCGTTCTCTTCTTCCTCACGAATTTCTTTCAGCAAATTCAAGAAAGTAGGAGGCGTTTGCTTTCTTTCCCTCAATCTTAACTGTAACAGCATCATGTCGGATTCTACTGCTCCTCTTATGAGCTGTTCAACTCTTGCTCTATCAGCTTGTGCAGCGGGGAGCCCCCCTTTCTGCACCACTTTTGTCAACGACTTCTCCATCCGGCGCAGGAACTCGGACAGAGTTTCTCCAGAATTTTGGCGGAGAAGTCGGAATGCAAAATACAGATCTTCGCCGGATTCTGAAGTACCAAAGGCACTGTCCAAGGCTACTATATAATCTGCAGCACTGGCCTCATTGCTGGACAATCTAACAGCCTTCACTATCTCAAGAGCAGGACCCTTTAGGCTTTCCACGATACATTTTCGTTTTTCCTTTTCACTACAGTCACATTCCGATATCATGAGTTTAGCCTGCTCAATCCAATGTTCCATGCTTTCTTCTCCAGAAGGTGTGGGAACCACACCTGAAAAGACTCTTAACCGTTTATATGCGGTACCTTCATTGGAATTCTTGTTCTTTTCCAGAAGTTCTCCTATAGCCTGAATGACAGCTTCAGGTGAACTGGCAGGGAGGGGGGAGAGCAATGCCTTAGCATCGGCTAAAGATCTGCCTTCAGTATCTAGCAACCTCTTCAGCTTTGTTGCAAAGTCCTCAGGGGCGGGCGGACTACTTCCAACAAACTCGACCTTCCAAGCCTGCTCGCTGTCCTTTGGCAAAATTTCAGCTGGCACACGGCCTTGATCGAATGTCTCACGGCATTCACACAGTACCAATTGACTGTTGGTGGAGGGTTCAGACTTAGTAGCTCTGACACGAACTCTGCCAAAAAGTTTTACTGCTGCTGCTGTTTCTTCAATAAGTGCTACTTCAGCATCTGCAGGGACACCAATCAACAATATTGCCTTATCTGTTTGAATCATAGCATCATCACACCACTTCACAAGCTCCTCTTGTGAAATGGAATTGCTTCTTACCTCCATATTTCAAGTTCAAGGGGAAAATTTACAGAAAAAAAAAAAAACGTTTGAACAAATTTAAAACTACAGGGAAATCAACAAACCGCATCCCGGACGAGCCCCCATTTTGTGTAGCGACCCCTAGCCGTTATCAAGTGCTAAAAGGACGAACCCCAGGTTCCTGTGATAGCCTGGATAAATATTTAAAGTTTGTTGCCTCCCTTAGTTAAGGTGTCTATTAAATATCTACCGCTATTTACCTTTACCAAGTGCCCTCGTATAAAACTCCTAGACATGAACACTTACACCTTAGTAAATATACCATTAAACACACAAGTCAGTATTATATTTATAGTGGTTTATAGTGAATTTGAAAATAGTACTTAAATTGAAAACAAAACAAAAGTTATAGTTACTAATACTTAATAATAATAAACCCAAAAGATGTATTCCTTGAATACCTTTAAACTCAAATAATCCTTACCAGTTCTGTTACAAATCAAATTAAGTCACCTTTGAATTTGTTATAAATTTTGACACTAATCAACCCCCATAATGGTTGACTAGTCTACAGTGAACCAAGAGCTCTGTTAACTCAGTCACTTAGACCTTAAACTTAACATTCACCTTTAAACATAAAATGTTGTGGGCCCACACACACACACACGCACATTCACACACACACCCCAGTCCCAGCCGGCATATTACTGAACCAAGCAGTTAGTTCTAACGTGGCAACGTTGCAGGCCTGATGCGTGGCTTGTGTTCGTAGTGGCCAACAACAGCCCCTTCACTCACGAGGGAGCCGACAATTAAGCTATACCTTATATCCAAACGTTCACGCGAAGTGCAGTCACTTAGCTGGCGATGTTCCCATGACGCTGGATGGCTTGTGTCCTCCTTCCAAACCTCGCGAATGCAAGCGCGAGCCGATGTTCTCACAGTCTTTGTCGGCGTAACGCGGTTCTCCCCTCCCAAAGCTTAGCATTCCGTGCTCGAACTCGCCGTCGGATTTACTCAGATTCAGGAGCGTAAACTTGGGTGTTCACAAAGTCTATGAAGCAAAGTTCACACACCCATTACCTAAACCAGAACCTAAACTTCGACAACTGCTACATAATACAACTTAAGTTTGTCACAATACTCATTTTCGTTGCCCCTTGTTCCAGTGCTTGTTCCGAGGGGAAAAGAGAGCTTCCTCGCTTCGCAATGTCCTTTTTCCCAACTCCCCTCACGATGACCCTTCAACTCTCAAGTCATCATACATTCGGAAATATCAAATGAAATTATACAACGTTTGCAGGAAACACATTATTCAAACAATGAGCTTACATTTACATCTCACTTCTCCAATGACATGTTTACATTGTAGTTACAAGCATTAGTTTAAACATTTCTACCAAATGTTAGAAACAGCACTACACTACCCATAGTTCCTTTCTGTTAACCAAAGTGTGACTCTTGGTTTTACCATATTTTTAGATGCACAATATTTATTCCTTTTTAAAAAAAAACTAATATTTCTCTAGTTATGAGTTTTTATGGACTACATTGATGAACTATTTTAACCCAACTTATTTAGTTGTTGTTTTATTACAGCGTTACATATGGATTTTATTTTAATAAGCATTATTAAACTATTTAATAAGCATATTCATTCCAGCATATCAACCAGCAATTACTAATTAATTTATGGGCTTTGAATGTCATTACTCCACCTGAGTCCCAAAAAACATCTTTCAACCGAATACAGTGTATCATATTTGTGTCCATATCACACAGGCTGGCCCGTTGAGGGTTTGCGCTGCTGCTGGGGGCAAATAACTTGACCCTGCAAATTGCATTTGCTAGCGTTACTGTAAACAGCTCTTCTAATTAGAGTCGTGATGACTACCGCATATGACAACAGCAAACACCTGTGTCACTTTGCATCATCTAGTTTATGCATGGGAAGTAGGGTGTGTGTGTGTGTGTGTGTGTGTGTGTGTGTGTGTGTGTGTGTGTGTGTGTGTGTGTGTGTGTGTGTGTGTGTGTGTGTGTGTGTGTGCGTGCGCATGTGCCTGTGTGTGTGTGTGTGTGTGTTTGGGCTGACCCATTGCTATGCAAGACGTGTCACGACATGCACGAGGCAAAGATGCAACACCGTAGTCAGGCAGCATCTTTAATGTATCCAGGCAATACCATCGTCATGCAGCATCTTTAATGAGTCCAGGCAGCCTTGTAATTGTAATTGGGTCCATCGCAGAGCAAGACAGACACAGATGAGGCCCCGAGCTCCTTGATTCCCAGGCTTGGTTTTGCCACTCTGCTCTCTGATCCTCAGGTTTGGTTTTGCCACGCTCACGCTGCTCTCTAATTCCCAGGTTTGGGTTTGCCACGCTCACGCTGCGGGAAATAAAATACTGTGGCTGATCAGGCATGGCATTGTCACCAAGGGTCAAAGCTGTGTGTCCTCTCATTCAATTTAACAACTCAATGCATTCAATTCCCTTTGAAGAGCGACATCTCTCTCTCTCTCTCTCTCTCTCTCTCTCTCTCTCTCTCTCTCTCTCTCTCTCTCTTTCTTTCTCTCTCTCTCTCTCTCTCTCTTTCTCTCTCTCTCTCTCTCTCTACACAATGGCTCCCATTTCCCATTTCCATTTCCAATGAGATTCAAACACTTCAATCTCAGTTCAGTCCTGGCTGTGCGGTGTCCTCATAATGTGGGTCTCTACGCGGCCAGCCGGCCATTGAAGATGTGAGCGCTGTGCGCCGAGAGAGAATGATGGACTTTGCTGACATATGGGGTGGCCCATAAAGGGGAGCTTTGGATGTCAAGCAGAGTCATCATTTTGAATGCATGGGTAAGTTCTGAATTGTCCTGTGCCCCCTCAAGGTACTCGGGATGAGCCTTATGGTGACTCTTGATGTGCTGAATTAAATCAGCCAGCCACGGCTCTCTGCTCCGTATTTGAGACCTGACACGTTTCCTCACAGTCGTTTTCAAGCGGCTTAAATTCTCGTCTGTGATTTATTTTTCTGATTGTTTCTCTTCACGTGGAGGAGGAAAAAAACATTTTGAAGTATTAAAGAATATGTAATGAAAAATGGCTGAAATGAAAAAAGGAAAAAAAAGATTATTATTTTTATCTTTTTTTTTTTTTGCTGTGATAGAGCCCTGTGCAACCGTAATTAACTGCTGTGTCAAAAAGTAAATGAACAATCCATCAGAAGAAGTGGCTGCAAGTGAATTATCTATCCCAGAATCCTTCAGCAAGTGCCGGCGTTTATTTTTGACACCTCGCAATGCATAGCAAGTGGCATTATCCTCGCCATCTTGGTGGGATTATTAAGGAACTCTGAGTGGAGGAAAAAAGAAATCTGCTCACTGACACACAGAACACATTTGACTGTAACAAAGCGTAACCCTGAAACCTATTTTTGGTAGACATGAATGGAACTGCCATTGTGTGTGTGTGTGTGTGTGTGTGTGTGTGTGTGTGTGTGTGTGTGTGTGTGTGTGTGTGTGTGTGTGTGTGTGTGTGTGTGTGTGTTGGAGGGTGTACATTAAATGAGTGTATGGTTGTGTGTGTTTTGGGGGGTTTAGGCAATAGCCAGGCAGTGGAGTGAACCAGGTCATAAGCATTTAGGCTAAAGAAGAAGAGCAGTGTATTGGAGTGGAAGTGTGCCGAGCCGAGTTGTTAACTCAAAGTTGAGTCAATACTGGAGATTAAATATGAAAACAAACACTTGCCGCAGAGAAACAGCAGAGCTCTATCAGACATCCCTTAATGCAAAAACATCATCATCAACAACATTGCATGTTTCAGGCCTTTTACATGCAACATGGTATTTGGTCCAACATCCATTGAGAGTGGACGTGACACAAGATGCATTCCACTATGCGACCTTGCGTCCTCCACTTGGGCTTGTGGCCTCATGTTTTGCTGATGCCCCGCCTCCGTGGAGAAAACATTTAAGCTTCCCCGGTGTCAGCCTAGCCAAAAAACATTTTTGGGGGACTATTCTTCATTTACCATCCTGTTTGAAAATGAGAAAAATACTTAACAATTTAGCTTTTGCGAGATATTGAAATATAATGCTGTAGTCAGTGATGTCATCACGACGTATTACTTCCTGGTACGAGGAGGAGGACCAAGTGGAGGACACAAGGTCGCATATTGGAACGCACTCGGAGAAAGCTGCTGGAAACCATCTTCTTGCCAGTGAATGATTTGTCAACAGAACCCCATTATGTGACATCTGCCAATAGAAATGCATGTTGTCTTGTATATGTGGATATTTTTACTCCACGCTCAAGTGAAGTTGTTGCTGTTAGACACTCAAAACAATTCAAAAGCTAATGATGGAGAACACACAATGGAGACAGAATTGGATTCTTATTATGTGTCGTTTTCCTGTTGTGGGTGGACCATGATTGAGAATCAGACTGAAATGATATGCAGGAAGAGAAACAGCAGGTTGTCAAGCAGATGTTGACACGGCAGAAAATAAGACAATTAGTGGTTGGAACCTGTCAAGATTTGTTAGTTTACTTTGACGACAAAAGCTTTTGTTCAGCATTCAGCTCCCTCCACCATTTTATCCAGACTGAAGTGCAACCAACTGTATGTGGGCCCACTAACGGAGATTGGCCATTTTATCATGAAGTGTAACCAACTGTATGTGGTAACCAGGGCTGTAGTGGTCAAATTAGAGGTGGGTAAACTATGAATTTTTTGATCAGACAGACCGTGACGCGACGCAACACAACACAACACAACACAACACAACACAACACAACACAACACAACACAACACAAAGCGACGCAAAGCAACACTCCAAGGCCTTTCACTTTTTTGCAGATTTTGCATCCAAGATATTCACCATTGACAATAAGCCAAGGGGTTATCTTTTTTAAACTGTATGTGTTGATTTTCTGTCCAGATACTGGGATGGCATCTGCTCTCTCTTTCTCCTCTCACTGTGTCTTCAGTCTCATATTCTGCATCTCCCTACTTCAGACTCTCCACTCTCCATCTCTCCTGTCCCTGTTTCTTCTCTTACTCCTCTCGCACTACCTGTTTCTTCATCTCCTATTTCATCTTTCTCTGTTTCCTCATTCTCTGTTGGTCCTCTTTCATTTCCTCCTCTTTCCTCTTCTATCTGATCTCCTGGTGTTTCTCCTCTCCCTGTGATCTCTGCCTCATTGCCTGTACCATCACTGCCTGATAAAAGTAGATTAAAGAGTTGTGGGGCTGAGAACACCAGTTAAGCAGCCTGCCAATTACACTGACAAAAAGTTAAAGGATCACTCATGTAGGCTATAACTACCTATACCAATAGCCTATACAGCATGTTTTTTTGTTATATTGTTTTATATTTAGAAAATATAAGATTGCTATTTTTGTTTTACACGTGCCAGTTCAATGGCTGTTTAAAAAAAAACATATATAAGCCATCATATAAATCGTATTTTTGCAGTATTTAGAATGACAATTGACCTTTTATTTGATTTGATACTCATTTCACCTTGAAGCACGAGAACGTCTCGTGCTGTAAAATTATTGTTGTAAAATTACACTGGTGGCATTGCTAGCTTTCGTGATGTAGAATGACTAGCGGTGGGTGACGAGTGCAATACAAGGATAGCATGACTACGCATTAGCTAATCTGAAAGCTCGTTCTGTCATTGCCATAATTCGTCAAGTCAAACTTATTTATAAAGCACATTTAACGACTCATGTAAATTGATCTCTGTCAGTCTAACTTTGTGGCCTACTTGAGGCCTTTTGCTGGCTTCTGCGGAAGTGGAAGCACTGGATGGTCTCTTCAAATATCTCCTAATATCCATGATGATTAACTTTGAACAGGTAAGCAGGCAGGCAACTACACAACGTGTATGTGTTAACATATTCCCTGGATCCTGATTGGTGTCGCCGCCGCAGCCGAAAGGCACTGATTGGAAGGTCACCCGAGTACAGAGCAGATGAAAATGATTCTTACTAAAGCGTTCAACAATATTTTTTAAATGACACCACATTTATTTTGGATTATTCAAACGGCAGATCACAAGGCGCAGGGAACTTTGACGTGCGTAATTGCCATTAAGAGCTGCGTAAATGCTATTTAGAGGTGGGTAAACGCTATTTAGAAGTGGGTAAACGCTATTTCCTAAATTCCAGAGGTGCGTAAACGGCGTTTACATGCGTTTACCCTCCACTACAGCCCTGAGTAACGGAGATTTGGCATCCTTGCCAGCAACTATTAAGGCCCATTAAAGAGGTTATGAAACGAAAACAAACGGTCATTCCCATTAAAGCCTTGTTTTTCTGATAGCATCGATGAGACTTTGAACCCAATCATCCTGGAGGAACTTGTGAAAATGGCAACTCAAAGTGTGAATTCTGTGAAATTTGGTTTGACTAATGAGCTGGGCTGTGACGTCAAAGAGGAAAGTCCCTGGTTTGCTAGTATGGCGATCTGAGAAAACAACACACATTTGATGGACCCACATCTTATAAAGGAACCAAAATTCTGATACAAACATCAGCGTGTCGAAAAACCGCACATCCAACCTCATGAGAAAAAAAAACAGCAGCACAAATCTATTTCAGAGGCACTGATACATCTGCAGAAAGTGACATGTCTGACAGGCGAAGTGACGATTGTTGACATAGCCTGACAGTTCGTTTTGTTTATGGTTACGGTTGCTAAGGGCGCTTTGCCATGACCCAAAGATGACGTGGCGTGTTTATTTGTTGACAAATGATTCAATTACGCGATATAGTGTGATTGAAATGCATGTACATGCAAAAATATCATCAACTACAGAAAAAACTGAGGTATTAGGCTGTTGGAAAAACACCCTAGATAGCCTGAGTCCTCAACATATTTTTAGCGTTTATCATTATTACTATTTTTTGTGCTCAAAGTCACAGGCGTCGCGTGTCCCTCAGCCTGACTCTGAGGACGAGGTGTGTCCAAACGTCAACCACACGTGCACCACAATACTAAAAACAAACAATCAAACGCTTCAAAGTAGGCCTACGCTATATCTCCGTTTATTCGCTAAGCAGTAGCCCAGCAGTAGCCGGATATCCTCCAAAAACCAATTTATTGACCAGTTGAATGGCAATCAACAAAAAGTGCATATCCCGAGAGCATTCGCATCGGTTTGGCATGTAATGTGCATTACCCTTTCCTGAAAACAACATACAAAGCAGATGGACAAGGTAAAACGAGTAGCCTAAAGCAAAGCAGTGCACTCACCTGTCTTCGTGCCCTAGCAGTTACAGAGGCAGTTTCAGTCTGCACGCCAGCGATGTCAATTGTTGGAACTGCTTGAGGCAATAGCATTCTCTTCAGTCCAATCATGCCCGCGATCTCCATATTTGTGGTGAAGCATGAGGGGTGGAAATGTGCCGAGCACAACAGTGACCACGAGCTTGCTTCAAAACCACGCCGGTGCCTGCGTACGAATTGAATCCACAGAGCCTTTGTTTTAGCCTTCTCCTCGTCGGCCACAGTTCCATCATTCTTCACAGAATGGAACTTGTGCAAAGATATTCCTTCTGTCAAGTAGCCATTTTTGCAGCTGGCACCTTTCAGCCCTCCAGCATCACAGTGCTTGACACTGCGCTTTGTTTTGGTACTAGCCGCCATTGATCTGAACAAGGTGGAATGAGGTGAACTTTCCCCTTCTATGTCACGCATATCATTTGCATAAAATTTGCATGTCGCGAAAAAAAGTAAACATAACACTTTTTGGGAACGTTTTAACATGACTTTTAGGACAAAATATCACCCAGACAATATCCCATTTTATTCACAAGGCTTAGAACTTTCAGAATCTGTCCTGGAAATGGTCAAATTCCTTTACTTTGTTTTAGTTTCATAAACCCTTTAAGCTGCATGGACCTACTCCAATTATTTTTTTTGGCCCAGTGGGTCACCCGTACTTTTACGAGCTGCTGCTGCTGCTGCTGCTGCTCCTGCTGCCCCTTTCTTCCTGAGAGGAAATGGCAGATCATATGTCTGTGCAGCCCTTTCACTACCTCTGCAGAGACTACTGCGCAAATAACAGACACTACACACAGACACAGACACAGACACAGACACACACACACACACACACACACACACACAGCACTCCATGCGCAGACATTACACATATATAGGCACACATACGATCACATACAGTACACACCAGTATTTACATGTATGTCTGTAAGCCAATGTCCGTCCACGTACTCCCCCTTCGTGACTGTCTGCAGCAGTGGTTCTACCCATTTGGGGGCCCTAGGCAACATGTAGACATGGGGCCCTTTTGAATTACTTTCGCTGGTATTTACCATGGCGGCACTGAAAATCCAAGGCACTCTCCTTTTGAAAAAGTTAAAAAGCCTTTATTGTGATGGCTTTGTCATGTTAGACATTTAAAAGACCCCAATGCATTTTGTTTAACGGTTTTACTCCCTGAAGAAGGCATGACTGCCAATACGCGTTGGGGTCTTTTAAATGTCTCAGTATGACCAAGTCATCAAAATAAAGGCTTTTTATCTTTTTCAAAAGAAGAGTGCCTTGGATTGTCTTCAGTTTTTCATTTTCAGTTTTTTTCACTATCCAAAGAGCACCTCAACCAAACTTTTTCAGAGTCCAGGAACTTTTTTGATAGGCATGGGTCTCTTTTTAATTACTTTCGCTGGTATTTAACATGGCGGGACTGACTGTTGGGGGCCCCCTACACCCTACAATGGGCAAATGTGGTGGGGCCCTAGGCAACTGCCTAGTCTGCTTATTGGTAAATCCAGCTTTGACTACTACACAAATAACAAACACACACACACACACACACACACACACACACACACACACACACACACGCACACACACCACACACCACCACCACACACACACACACACACACACACACACACACACACACACAGATATTACACGTAGGCTACGTACACACAAGGACCACCAATATTTACAGACACAGCAAGAAGCAACACGTGTAGACTAGAGAGCCTTTATTCAGCAATGTAATTGTGAGAGGAGAGGAGCGTTGGTACAGTGTGTGTGGGCTGTTGGAGTTGTGAAGCTGTGAGGGATGAGGACGGCATTTCAGCTGTGCTAGCAGGAGATTAGTCCTATTACTTTAAATTCCTGTTTGCTTTTAGACCTGCTGTGAACTCAGCCTTGTCCAGACGCCTCCGCCTTTCCCCCGACCCCCCCTTCACTCCTTGACTCTCTCTCTCTCTCCCCCTTCTCTCCTTGACTCTCTCTCGTTCTGGGTCATTCCACGCCAAATCAACAAGAGCCCGCGCACTTAGGTCTCAAAAAATTCTGAAAATATTACCAAGTGTACCCGTGGTACTTAAGAGAAACACTGTAAATTTATTTGAATGAAAGATGTATACTCTCCGTGTTACAGCCAATTTTACTGGGGGAGGGGGGTGCCCATTTTGTTCACACTCTTTTTTTTGTCAAAGTTCACAAGCCCGTAGCTCAATAACTAAACCATGTAAGTTCAAATTTGGCATGCTGGTACATAGATAGATAGTCTTCTTTTTAAAAATGCCAATGAGACTTGTCTTATGTGATGTTTTCTTTTTTAATTTCCAACCTGAACATGGGCAACATGCACATTGAGAGCAATATGTTTTCTATGCGTTTCTTCCGCTGCCATCTGCTGGTCAAAAAAAGTAACAACATGACTCTTTGTGCCTGACCTACTGTCTCTTTTGGTGTGCGAACCTGCTCCCACATTGAACGCTCCTGAAATCATTAAAATTGAAAGGGATACCTGCACCCCTGCACAGGGACTCTCGGGTGATCATGTCCAGGCAAAATTTGCATTTGATTATTTAGTATTTACATTAAATGTTATCGAAATCATGTTGCTCTCTTTTTGCATTTTGCCCATGTTCAGGGTGGAAATTAAAAAAGAAAACATCACATGTGGGAATACATCTACTGATGCACTCTGGACACATCGTCAGTGATGTTCCTGGTATCATTGGGGGGTTTCGGGTCTTTCAACATCATACCCCCCGTCAACCAGGCGACCCAACTGGGGGTGATCAGGCCCCAGCTTGTGTTCAGATGGCGCGCTAGCTACCACGACTCCATGGTTCTCCTCTCTTGAGCCACAGCCATCTTGAGGCTCTCTCTGCCGCTTCAGTGGTATTGCGGATGGCTCTCCTCTTATGCAGTCCGACGATGCCTAAATGCCCTAATGCACTGGCCAAGGACCGGGCAGCAAAGCCTCTGCATCCTACCTCGACTGGTAGGCACTTCGCCCTCCAACCTGACTGCTGGCACTCACTGACCAGCCCTGCGTACTTGGAGAGCTTCCTCTCAAAAGCTTCTTCCAGGCGGTCTTCCCACGGGACTGTAAGTTCCAGCAACACAACCTGCTTGGTGGACTCTGATACAAGGACGATGTCAGGGCGGAGGGTGGTGACTGCAATGTTGCTGGGGAACCTCAGCTGTTTCTCAAGGTCCACCAGAAGCTGCCAGTCTTTTGCTGAGGTCAGTATGCCTGTTGGTGCCTTGTTTGCTGGGGTAACCTGCTCTCCAGCCTTGACAAAGGTGATGTTGTTCTTGGGGGTACGCTGCTGCTTTGCCCATACCAGTCCTGTGCTGATAGCTTCGGCTATAGTCTTCAGGACTTGATCATGCCTCCAGCGGTAACGCCCTTCACCTAGTGCTGTTGTACAGCAACTAAGGACATGTTCCAAGGTGCCTCTCTTGGAACATAGTGGGCAGGCTGGTGACTCTGCTAGACCCCATGCTTGCAGATTTGACGGACTGGGCAGCACATCGTACACTGCCTGGATAAGAAATTTAATGCGGTGGGGCTCAGCTCTCCAGATCTCATTCCAGGTTACTTTCCGCTCCAGCGCATTCTCCCATCTTGTCCAGGCCCCCTGCTGTCTCATGCCCACGGCCCTACAGGATCGCATCTCCTCCACATCAGCCCTCACCTCCTCTTGAATCTGGTGCCGCCTCTCTTTCCCCCTGGTGTTCATTTTCGGGGTTGGAAAGGATCCCAGACCCGCTCTGCCTCGTGTCACCACTCCCACCAAAGCCTTGTGGCGCAGCCTAGCTTCAGCCGTCTGTACGGCCTCTTCTGCCTTCCACTTCCTGCCCGTCCTCACTTGGATTCCAGCATTGGCCACCTTTGGATCACTGGAGTCCCTGTACAGCACCACCTCTCTAACCCTTGCTACCTTGAACTCCTCCTCCAAGGATTTAAAGGGCAGCTGCAGCTTGTTATTGCGCCCGTAGAGTGCGATGCTGCTCAAACTTTTAGGTAACCCCAGCCATCTCCGCAGGTGGTTGCTGACTTTCCTTTCCAAGGTCTCTACTGTGGAAACTGGGACGGCATAGACAAGGAGAGGCCACAAGATTCTGGGGAGGATGCCATGCTGGTAGACCCAGGCTTTGAACTTTCCAGGTAGCCCAGATTTGTCCACGGCTTTCAGCCAGCCCTCCAACTCAGCACAGGTGGTCTGGATAGATGTTGCATCCTTCAGAGAGCTGTCAAACACCTTTCCCAAGCTCTTGACTGGCTTCTCTGTGATCGTTGGGATTGCGGTGCCTGTGATGTTAAACCGGAACTTGTCCTCTACCTTTCCTTTTCTCAGCACCATGGATCTGGATTTGGCTGGCTTGAAACGCATTCGGGCCCACTCCATCATCTTCTCCAGGCCCTTCAGTATCCACCGGCATCCTGGGACTGATTCTGTGGTGACTGTAAGGTCATCCATGAATGCCCTGATGGGTGGCTGACGTTGTCCAGAGTTCATACGTGGCCCTCTGCACTCTGGCTCCGCAGACTTGGTGAGCATATTCATGGCCAAGGAGAACAGCGTCACAGAGATGGTACACCCTGTGATGATGCCTATGTCTACCTTGTGCCAGCTTGATGGAGTTGCTCCTGCAGAGACCCTCATACTGAAGTTGTTGTAGTAGTCAGCGATGAGGTCTCTGCACTTGCTGGGGACATGGTGTTTCACCAAAGTGAGCTGGACAAGCTTATGGGGGATGGAGCCAAATGCATTTGCCAGGTCAAGCCAAAGTACTGACAGGTTACCCCTGTTTTCTCTGGCCTCTCGGATAAGCTGTGTTACCACACCAGTGTGCTCCACACAGCCCGGCATGCCAGAAATGCCACCTTTCTGGACTGATGTGTCGATATAGCTGTTCCTTGCCAGGTAGCTGCTCAGCCTCTTGGAGATGGTGCTGAAGAAGATTTTGGACTCGATGCAAAGGAGGGAGATGATGCGGAACTGATCGAGCTGGGTGGAACCTTCCTCCTTCGGGATCCAGACCCCTTCTGCCATCCGCCATTGTTCTGGGATCTTCCCCTTCCTCCAGAACACTCGCAGGATCTTCCACAGCCGTAGTAGCAGTTTGGGACAGTTCTTGTACACCTTATACGATGTACCACTTGGTCCTGGAGCGGAGCCTGCTCTAGCTTTATGGACAACCTCCTTGATTTCCAACAGCTTCAGTTCCGCCATGTCAAACTGCACCTCTGGTTCGGGTGGATCAATGAGGATATCACATTCACCCAGCGCCTCCTCTCTTCTTGGATCACTGAACATCTGTGCGAGATGCTGGTCAATGTCTTCCTTTGAAGAGGATAGTCTACCGCTGCGCTTTTGGCCTAGCAGGTCTTTCGTGAACTTGTAGGGGTTCGCGATGAAGGCCGCTCTTTTACGTGATCTCTCCCGTCGCCTCCTCCGATGCCACTCTGCCCGGCGAAGAGTCCTTATCCTCCTCCGGTGCATGGATATTAGTTGGGCTAGGCCAAAGCGTTCCTCATCTCCTGCCTCCTTGTATTGAGACTTCAGTGCTTTCATCTCCTGCCTTATGAGGTGGACCTTCTGTGCTCTGTGGTTCCTTGTGTAGGACGTTCCCGAGCTCTTCCTCTCCTCTTCACCAAACCTCTCAGCCGCCATCCTGACAATGATCGTTGTCATGGCTTGCAGCTTCCGTTCTGCCTCTCCCTTAGCCACAGACTCCAGAATTTGGTCCACGTCATCGTCAAACTGCTTCCACAGTGTAGTCATGGTAGTTGCCGGCCACTTTATCCATTACGACTGGGTGCTTGAGGACTGTGGCACCAACACTAGGAGGTTCCGAGCACTGTGGGGTGACTCCGGGCAAGGCCCCTCCTGCGACTCACCAGGTGGAACACCTGTGCGTTGTGTTGCTGCCGTTCCCCCCAAGCACTTCATCTTAGCTTGGTGGATTTTGAGACCGCGCACGTTCTTGCATACCTTCCCACACGTACACTGTGCGCTCATAGTCGTTTGTCCATTGCCTAGGTCTATTGCCGTTGAATCAGTCCGGTTGGGGTGCTCATTCTCCCCCCCTCTCGGGCACCCCTGGGGGTATTTCTCCATTAAGTTCATCGTAGCTTGTTTTGGGTGTTCTCCTCACGGTGAACACAGATTGGGTTGCCAGCCCGCTCTGCCCCGATTGCCGTCTCTCCGAGCCGTCACTGTCTCTCCAGTAGTCACCACTCTATTCGTGGTTGTCAACCAGTCTTTCCTGGCTGTCACTGATGTTCACAGGGTACTTACTGTGGGAATACATCTACTGATGCAATCTGGACACATCGTCAGTGATGTTCCTGGTATCATTGGGGGGTTTCGGGTCTTTCAACATCATACCCCCGTCAACCAGGCGACCCAACTGGGGGTGATCAGGCCCCAGCTTGTGTTCAGATGGCGCGCTAGCTACCACGACTCCATGGTTCTCCTCTCTTGAGCCACAGCCATCTTGAGGCTCTCTCTGCCGCTTCAGTGGTATTGCGGATGGCTCTCCTCTTATGCAGTCCGACGATGCCTAAATGCCCTAATGCACTGGCCAAGGACCGGGCAGCAAAGCCTCTGCATCCTACCTCGACTGGTAGGCACTTCGCCCTCCAACCTGACTGCTGGCACTCACTGACCAGCCCTGCGTACTTGGAGAGCTTCCTCTCAAAAGCTTCTTCCAGGCGGTCTTCCCACGGGACTGTAAGTTCCAGCAACACAACCTGCTTGGTGGACTCTGATACAAGGACGATGTCAGGGCGGAGGGTGGTGACTGCAATGTTGCTGGGGAACCTCAGCTGTTTCTCAAGGTCCACCAGAAGCTGCCAGTCTTTTGCTGAGGTCAGTATGCCTGTTGGTGCCTTGTTTGCTGGGGTAACCTGCTCTCCAGCCTTGACAAAGGTGATGTTGTTCTTGGGGGTACGCTGCTGCTTTGCCCATACCAGTCCTGTGCTGATAGCTTCGGCTATAGTCTTCAGGACTTGATCATGCCTCCAGCGGTAACGCCCTTCACCTAGTGCTGTTGTACAGCAACTAAGGACATGTTCCAAGGTGCCTCTCTTGGAACATAGTGGGCAGGCTGGTGACTCTGCTAGACCCCATGCTTGCAGATTTGACGGACTGGGCAGCACATCGTACACTGCCTGGATAAGAAATTTAATGCGGTGGGGCTCAGCTCTCCAGATCTCATTCCAGGTTACTTTCCGCTCCAGCGCATTCTCCCATCTTGTCCAGGCCCCCTGCTGTCTCATGCCCACGGCCCTACAGGATCGCATCTCCTCCACATCAGCCCTCACCTCCTCTTGAATCTGGTGCCGCCTCTCTTTCCCCCTGGTGTTCATTTTCGGGGTTGGAAAGGATCCCAGACCCGCTCTGCCTCGTGTCACCACTCCCACCAAAGCCTTGTGGCGCAGCCTAGCTTCAGCCGTCTGTACGGCCTCTTCTGCCTTCCACTTCCTGCCCGTCCTCACTTGGATTCCAGCATTGGCCACCTTTGGATCACTGGAGTCCCTGTACAGCACCACCTCTCTAACCCTTGCTACCTTGAACTCCTCCTCCAAGGATTTAAAGGGCAGCTGCAGCTTGTTATTGCGCCCGTAGAGTGCGATGCTGCTCAAACTTTTAGGTAACCCCAGCCATCTCCGCAGGTGGTTGCTGACTTTCCTTTCCAAGGTCTCTACTGTGGAAACTGGGACGGCATAGACAAGGAGAGGCCACAAGATTCTGGGGAGGATGCCATGCTGGTAGACCCAGGCTTTGAACTTTCCAGGTAGCCCAGATTTGTCCACGGCTTTCAGCCAGCCCTCCAACTCAGCACAGGTGGTCTGGATAGATGTTGCATCCTTCAGAGAGCTGTCAAACACCTTTCCCAAGCTCTTGACTGGCTTCTCTGTGATCGTTGGGATTGCGGTGCCTGTGATGTTAAACCGGAACTTGTCCTCTACCTTTCCTCTTCTCAGCACCATGGATCTGGATTTGGCTGGCTTGAAACGCATTCGGGCCCACTCCATCATCTTCTCCAGGCCCTTCAGTATCCACCGGCATCCTGGGACTGATTCTGTGGTGACTGTAAGGTCATCCATGAATGCCCTGATGGGTGGCTGACGTTGTCCAGAGTTCATACGTGGCCCTCTGCACTCTGGCTCCGCAGACTTGGTGAGCATATTCATGGCCAAGGAGAACAGCGTCACAGAGATGGTACACCCTGTGATGATGCCTATGTCTACCTTGTGCCAGCTTGATGGAGTTGCTCCTGCAGAGACCCTCATACTGAAGTTGTTGTAGTAGTCAGCGATGAGGTCTCTGCACTTGCTGGGGACATGGTGTTTCACCAAAGTGAGCTGGACAAGCTTATGGGGGATGGAGCCAAATGCATTTGCCAGGTCAAGCCAAAGTACTGACAGGTTACCCCTGTTTTCTCTGGCCTCTCGGATAAGCTGTGTTACCACACCAGTGTGCTCCACACAGCCCGGCATGCCAGAAATGCCACCTTTCTGGACTGATGTGTCGATATAGCTGTTCCTTGCCAGGTAGCTGCTCAGCCTCTTGGAGATGGTGCTGAAGAAGATTTTGGACTCGATGCAAAGGAGGGAGATGATGCGGAACTGGTCGAGCTGGGTGGAACCTTCCTCCTTCGGGATCCAGACCCCTTCTGCCATCCGCCATTGTTCTGGGATCTTCCCCTTCCTCCAGAACACTCGCAGGATCTTCCACAGCCGTAGTAGCAGTTTGGGACAGTTCTTGTACACCTTATACGATGTACCACTTGGTCCTGGAGCGGAGCCTGCTCTAGCTTTATGGACAACCTCCTTGATTTCCAACAGCTTCAGTTCCGCCATGTCAAACTGCACCTCTGGTTCGGGTGGATCAATGAGGATATCACATTCACCCAGCGCCTCCTCTCTTCTTGGATCACTGAACATCTGTGCGAGATGCTGGTCAATGTCTTCCTTTGAAGAGGATAGTCTACCGCTGCGCTTTTGGCCTAGCAGGTCTTTCGTGAACTTGTAGGGGTTCGCGATGAAGGCCGCTCTTTTACGTGATCTCTCCCGTCGCCTCCTCCGATGCCACTCTGCCCGGCGAAGAGTCCTTATCCTCCTCCGGTGCATGGATATTAGTTGGGCTAGGCCAAAGCGTTCCTCAACTCCTGCCTCCTTGTATTGATACTTCAGTGCTTTCATCTCCTGCCTTATAAGGTGGACCTTCTGTGCTCTGTGGTTCCTTGTGTAGGACGTTCCCGAGCTCTTCCTCTCCTCTTCACCAAACCTCTCAGCCGCCATCCTGACAATGATCGTTGTCATGGCTTGCAGCTTCCGTTCTGCCTCTCCCTTAGCCACAGACTCCAGAATTTGGTCCACGTCATCGTCAAACTGCTTCCACAGTGTAGTCATGGTAGTTGCCGGCCACTTTATCCATTACGACTGGGTGCTTGAGGACTGTGGCACCAACACTAGGAGGTTCCGAGCACTGTGGGGTGACTCCGGGCAAGGCCCCTCCTGCGACTCACCAGGTGGAACACCTGTGCGTTGTGTTGCTGCCGTTCCCCCCAAGCACTTCATCTTAGCTTGGTGGATTTTGAGACCGCGCACGTTCTTGCATACCTTCCCACACGTACACTGTGCGCTCATAGTCGTTTGTCCATTGCCTAGGTCTATTGCCGTTGAATCAGTCCGGTTGGGGTGCTCATCCTCCCCCCCTCTCGGGCACCCCTGGGGGTATCTTTCCATTGAGTTCGTCGTAGCTTGGATGGGTGTTCTCCTCACGGTGAACACAGATTGGGTTGCCAGCCCGCTCTGCCCCGGTTGCCGTCTCTCCGAGCTGTCACTGTCTCTCCAGTAGTCTCCACACTATTCGTGGTTGTCAACCAGTCTTTCCTGGCCGTCACTGATGTCTCAGGGAAATACTGTGAAAATACATCGGCTGATGCGACTGGACACATCGTCAGTGATGTTCCTGAAATCATTGGGTGTTTCGGGTCTTTCAACATCATACACCCTCAACCAGGCGACCCAACTGGGGGTGATCAGGCCCCAGCTTGTGTTCAGATGGCGCGCTAGCTACCACGACTCCATGGTTCTCCTCTCTTGAGCCACAGCCATCTTGAGGCTCTCTCTGCCGCTTCAGTGGTATTGCGGATGGCTCTCCTCTTATGCAGTCCGACGATGCCTAAATGCCCTAATGCACTGGCCAAGGACCGGGCAGCAAAGCCTCTGCATCCTACCTCGACTGGTAGGCACTTCGCCCTCCAACCTGACTGCTGGCACTCACTGACCAGCCCTGCGTACTTGGAGAGCTTCCTCTCAAAAGCTTCTTCCAGGCGGTCTTCCCACGGGACTGTAAGTTCCAGCAACACAACCTGCTTGGTGGACTCTGATACAAGGACGATGTCAGGGCGGAGGGTGGTGACTGCAATGTTGCTGGGGAACCTCAGCTGTTTCTCAAGGTCCACCAGAAGCTGCCAGTCTTTTGCTGAGGTCAGTATGCCTGTTGGTGCCTTGTTTGCTGGGGTAACCTGCTCTCCAGCCTTGACAAAGGTGATGTTGTTCTTGGGGGTACGCTGCTGCTTTGCCCATACCAGTCCTGTGCTGATAGCTTCGGCTATAGTCTTCAGGACTTGATCATGCCTCCAGCGGTAACGCCCTTCACCTAGTGCTGTTGTACAGCAACTAAGGACATGTTCCAAGGTGCCTCTCTTGGAACATAGTGGGCAGGCTGGTGACTCTGCTAGACCCCATGCTTGCAGATTTGACGGACTGGGCAGCACATCGTACACTGCCTGGATAAGAAATTTAATGCGGTGGGGCTCAGCTCTCCAGATCTCATTCCAGGTTACTTTCCGCTCCAGCGCATTCTCCCATCTTGTCCAGGCCCCCTGCTGTCTCATGCCCACGGCCCTACAGGATCGCATCTCCTCCACATCAGCCCTCACCTCCTCTTGAATCTGGTGCCGCCTCTCTTTCCCCCTGGTGTTCATTTTCGGGGTTGGAAAGGATCCCAGACCCGCTCTGCCTCGTGTCACCACTCCCACCAAAGCCTTGTGGCGCAGCCTAGCTTCAGCCGTCTGTACGGCCTCTTCTGCCTTCCACTTCCTGCCCGTCCTCACTTGGATTCCAGCATTGGCCACCTTTGGATCACTGGAGTCCCTGTACAGCACCACCTCTCTAACCCTTGCTACCTTGAACTCCTCCTCCAAGGATTTAAAGGGCAGCTGCAGCTTGTTATTGCGCCCGTAGAGTGCGATGCTGCTCAAACTTTTAGGTAACCCCAGCCATCTCCGCAGGTGGTTGCTGACTTTCCTTTCCAAGGTCTCTACTGTGGAAACTGGGACGGCATAGACAAGGAGAGGCCACAAGATTCTGGGGAGGATGCCATGCTGGTAGACCCAGGCTTTGAACTTTCCAGGTAGCCCAGATTTGTCCACGGCTTTCAGCCAGCCCTCCAACTCAGCACAGGTGGTCTGGATAGATGTTGCATCCTTCAGAGAGCTGTCAAACACCTTTCCCAAGCTCTTGACTGGCTTCTCTGTGATCGTTGGGATTGCGGTGCCTGTGATGTTAAACCGGAACTTGTCCTCTACCTTTCCTTTTCTCAGCACCATGGATCTGGATTTGGCTGGCTTGAAACGCATTCGGGCCCACTCCATCATCTTCTCCAGGCCCTTCAGTATCCACCGGCATCCTGGGACTGATTCTGTGGTGACTGTAAGGTCATCCATGAATGCCCTGATGGGTGGCTGACGTTGTCCAGAGTTCATACGTGGCCCTCTGCACTCTGGCTCCGCAGACTTGGTGAGCATATTCATGGCCAAGGAGAACAGCGTCACAGAGATGGTACACCCTGTGATGATGCCTATGTCTACCTTGTGCCAGCTTGATGGAGTTGCTCCTGCAGAGACCCTCATACTGAAGTTGTTGTAGTAGTCAGCGATGAGGTCTCTGCACTTGCTGGGGACATGGTGTTTCACCAAAGTGAGCTGGACAAGCTTATGGGGGATGGAGCCAAATGCATTTGCCAGGTCAAGCCAAAGTACTGACAGGTTACCCCTGTTTTCTCTGGCCTCTCGGATAAGCTGTGTTACCACACCAGTGTGCTCCACACAGCCCGGCATGCCAGAAATGCCACCTTTCTGGACTGATGTGTCGATATAGCTGTTCCTTGCCAGGTAGCTGCTCAGCCTCTTGGAGATGGTGCTGAAGAAGATTTTGGACTCGATGCAAAGGAGGGAGATGATGCGGAACTGGTCGAGCTGGGTGGAACCTTCCTCCTTCGGGATCCAGACCCCTTCTGCCATCCGCCATTGTTCTGGGATCTTCCCCTTCCTCCAGAACACTCGCAGGATCTTCCACAGCCGTAGTAGCAGTTTGGGACAGTTCTTGTACACCTTATACGATGTACCACTTGGTCCTGGAGCGGAGCCTGCTCTAGCTTTATGGACAACCTCCTTGATTTCCAACAGCTTCAGTTCCGCCATGTCAAACTGCACCTCTGGTTCGGGTGGATCAATGAGGATATCACATTCACCCAGCGCCTCCTCTCTTCTTGGATCACTGAACATCTGTGCGAGATGCTGGTCAATGTCTTCCTTTGAAGAGGATAGTCTACCGCTGCGCTTTTGGCCTAGCAGGTCTTTCGTGAACTTGTAGGGGTTCGCGATGAAGGCCGCTCTTTTACGTGATCTCTCCCGTCGCCTCCTCCGATGCCACTCTGCCCGGCGAAGAGTCCTTATCCTCCTCCGGTGCATGGATATTAGTTGGGCTAGGCCAAAGCGTTCCTCATCTCCTGCCTCCTTGTATTGAGACTTCAGTGCTTTCATCTCCTGCCTTATGAGGTGGACCTTCTGTGCTCTGTGGTTCCTTGTGTAGGACGTTCCCGAGCTCTTCCTCTCCTCTTCACCAAACCTCTCAGCCGCCATCCTGACAATGATCGTTGTCATGGCTTGCAGCTTCCGTTCTGCCTCTCCCTTAGCCACAGACTCCAGAATTTGGTCCACGTCATCGTCAAACTGCTTCCACAGTGTAGTCATGGTAGTTGCCGGCCACTTTATCCATTACGACTGGGTGCTTGAGGACTGTGGCACCAACACTAGGAGGTTCCGAGCACTGTGGGGTGACTCCGGGCAAGGCCCCTCCTGCGACTCACCAGGTGGAACACCTGTGCGTTGTGTTGCTGCCGTTCCCCCCAAGCACTTCATCTTAGCTTGGTGGATTTTGAGACCGCGCACGTTCTTGCATACCTTCCCACACGTACACTGTGCATAAGACAAGTACATAAGACAAGTCTCATTGGCATTTTTAAAAAGAAGACTTCATGGAGAATGAAGAAAAAAATAAAATAAAAATCTCTGGACAATCCCACAAGGGGTTCTGGAGCTCTGAAAATGACACCCAAAATGATTTGTCAGACTTGTGAGGTCTTCTGGTCAAACACTGATGGGGTTTCCTTTCTATTTATAGCTTTTTATGAGGCTATGTTGGGCACAAATATGTCTTCTGAAGGCCTAAACAGAGCACAGCCAAAAACTCCAGTACAATTTGTATCATCTTTGAGGGAATGCTATTTAGCTGTTTAGCAACAAATTATTCCTATCTATGTACCAGCATGCCAAATTTGAGCTTCCTACATGGTTTAGTTATTGAGCTACGGGCTTGTGAACTTTGACAAAAAAAAGAGTGTGAACAAAATGGGCACCCCCCTCCCCTGGTAAAATTGGCTGTAACACGGAGAGTATACATCTTTCATTCAAATAAATTTACAGTGTTTCTTTTAAGTACCACGGGTACACTTGGTAATATTTTCAGAATTTTTGAGACCTAAGTGCGCAGGCTCTTGTTGATTTGGCGTGGAATGACCCTTCTCTCATTCTCTCTCTCCCTCCTACTCTCTCTCTCTCCCGCTCTCTCTCCCTCTTTCAATTGGAATCTGAGGCCTGCAAATAGAGCAGCACATTAAATTATCTACGGTCTCTTTCCTTCATTCATTGGTTTCTTTGGCTGAGGTGGCTTTGGTAGGCGGCGGTGTCACATAAAGTCTCTCTTTAGGCCGAGGCGAGCGCATGCAGGCCATTACTCAGCCGGCAGATTGGGCTTTTATCGATGCCACTATATGACCTCTCCATTCTGGAGACTCATTTGAATGAGCAGAGCACTTAAAGGTCATCAATGGCAGCGAGGTCTCAATCACCCAACAGACAGACAGACATGTCGACATGCTGGGAAGGAAACGACGAAACAGGAGACGTCTTGGAAAAGATGTGTCATGATGCAAACAGTCAAGATGGCAGAAGAGCCAGCATTATACAGATGTTCTCCGCTCTGTGTCTCTCTGTCCCTGTCTCTGTCTGTCTGTCTGTCCCTCTGGCCCTCTGTCTGTCTCTCTCTCTCTCTCTATGTATTTTTATTGAACCTGTATATATAGCATGTGTGCACGACCAAGGATGGAGTGTATGTGCGTTTGTGTGAGTGTGTGTGTGTATGTGTATGTGTGTATGTCTGTATTTGGCCTTGACAGCCAGCTTCATATACACCATGTTTGTAGTTTTGTTCAAAGCTACTGTGAAGAATAAATGGTGAAAGAAAAAATGCTCCTTTGAAAGATGCGCTCCCATGTTTTCCCACCCACCACCCATTATATATTCCATCTTTTCTCTAATAACTCAGCTATTCTTCGTTTTTTTTCTCCCCCCCATTCATTCATATTATTTTCCTGTAATGGCCAAGGGCATAGAGACAGATGAGATCCAGCATTCGGGTTACTGTGCCGCTGACAGCTTTGGCTGGGCCCAGGACAAAGTCATGTGAAAGGGCCCCCCACCCAATACATGTAATGTAATGAGGACCCAGTTATGCGCCCCCCCATTTCCCTGGGCCCAGGACAGGTGACCCCTTTGTCCTCCCTTGTGGGCGTCCCTGATCCAGGTTACTGTGCCGGTCTGCTTGCATGCATGAAAGGATGAGTCAGACTCACAGTAGTGTTCATGCATTTATGTATTTCTCTGGACCAGAACAAATAGGGGTTTGGGCTCGGTAACAAATAGGGGTTTGGGCTCGGTAATGGTAATGGGCAGGGTTGGGCTGGCCGACGGCACGATACTATACAGACAATCTGCTCTAATTAATAAGTAAGGAGTGAAGTATGTGTGTGTGTGTGTGTGTGTGTGGGGGGGGCTGTGTGAGTGTGTGTTGCTATGTGAGTGTGTGTGTGTGTGTGTGTGTGTGTGTGTGTGTGTGTGTGTGTGTGTGTGTGTGGCTGTGTGTGTGTGTGTGTGTGTGTGTGTGTGTGTGTCTCTGTGTGTGTGTCTCTGTGTGTGTGTCTGTGTGTGAGTGTGTGTCTGTGTGTGTGTCCGTGTGTGTGTGTTTGCATTAGTGTGTGTGTTTGTATTTGTGTGTGTCCCTGTACATTAGCGTGTGTGTGTGTGTGTGTGTGTGTGTGTGTGTGTGTGTGTGTGTGTGTGTGTGTGTGTGTGTGTGTGTGTGTGTGTGTGTGTGTGTGTGTGTGTCTGTACATTAGCGCGTGTGTGTGTGTGTGTGTGTGTGTGTGTGTGTGTGTGTGTGTGTGTGTGTGTGTGTGTACATTAGCGTGTGTGTGTGTGTGTGTGTCCCTGTACATTAGCGTGTGTGTGTGTGTGTGTGTGTGTGTGTGTGTGTGTGTGTGTGTGTGTGTTTCCTTGAAAATTGAAACTATACACAAACTGCTGAGATGTGCAGCTTGAATGTGTGCCTGTAGTTTTGATGGACAGAGGAAATATCCCTTGGACACCATCCCTCTTGTCTTGTCTTGTCTTATCTTGTCTTGTCTTCTCTTCTCTTCTCTTCTCTTCTCTCCTCTTCTCTTCTCTTCTCTTCTCTTCTCTTCTCTTCTCTTCTCTTCTCTTCTCTTCTCTTCTCTTCTCTCCTCTCCTCTCCTCTCCATCTCTTCTCTTCTCTTCCCTTCCCCATCACTCTCTTCTCTTCTCTTCTTCTCTTCTCTTCTCTTCTCTTCTCTTCTCTTCTCTTCTCTTCTCTTCTCTTCTCTTCTCTTCTCTCCTCTCCTCTCCTCTTCTCTTCTCTTCTCTTCTCTTCTCTTCTCTCCTCTCCTCTCCTCTCCTCTTCTCTTCTCTTCTCTTCTCTTCTCTCCTCTCCTCTCCTCTCCTCTCCTCTTCTCTCCTCTCCTCTCCTCTCCTCTCCTCTCCTCTCCTCTCCTCTCCTCTTCTCTCCCCTCCTCTCCTCTTCTCTTCTCTTCTCTTCTCTTCTCTTCTCTTCTCTTCTCTTCTCTCTCCTCTCCTCTCCTCTCCTCTCCTCTCCTCTCCTCTTCTCTTCTCTTCTCTTCTCTTCTCTTCTCTTCTCTTCTCTTCTCTTCTCTCCTCTTCTCTTCTCTTCTCTTCTCTTCTCTTCTCTCCTCTTCTCTTCCTGTGGGCCTCTGTTATGATTACTGTGAAAACAGGATGCAAGCTGGTGAATAAACAACACCAACAAAAAAAGATAAAATAAAAAACGCCAAGCTTATCCATCCATCCCTTGTCGCATTACCTTGGTGACCACAGTGACAGCCAGGGCCGGATTACACTGTAATGCACAGGCTAGATATGGCTGCAGCCTAGGGCCCCCACCTGCCAGGGCCCCCCGGATTGCCCAAAAGTGAAAAATTGCAGAATTGGGAGAAGATGCAATATTGAAAAATTGATCCACTCTGTTGAGAACAGTTGGCAGACATGTTATCCTGAATTTCTAGCTCGAAATTATGACACTTTCTCTGTACATTTTTAACGAAATTTGCCTTCTGGGGGGTGGGGGGGGGTGCAGAGCAACCAGTAGCCTGGGGGCCCAGGGCCACCTTAATCCGGCCTTGGTGACACCACACAGTGTAGGACAGTAGTGTCAAACATAAAGCCCAGGGCGGGGGCCAGATGCGGGCCATCAGATGCTTCAATCCGGACCCAGACTTGTAGAGAAAAAGAAGCTGAGTATGTAAAAACGAAGTAAAAAGAAGTAAAGAAGTAAATCTCTAGCCTGTTACAAAGTTGCTGCAGGTGTCTGAGACTTCAGGCTTTTAATACTTGAGAACAAACTTGCTGATTTTGCTTGCCATTTACGCTGTCATCCACCTCAAAATGATGAACTAGCAATGTGATTGTGACATGAAGCTGAAATTTGCGATATTTCGCAAGTACGTTAGTGGTCCGGCCCATTTGAGATTGATTGGCTGTGTGTGGCCCCTTAGCCAAAATGAGTTTGATGACGCCATTGAGGTGTCTGTATATGAGCCTGTTCACTCTTGGCTGAAAAGACTATAACAAGATGATAGCAACATTGCTATGACATTGCAAAGATCCTTAAGTAACAGATTAACCCCTTAGTGCAGAGCCTATGTTATAACCTCAATGCCACCAAAATGGTAATGGCTACGTCTTAATCTGTTACTTAAGGCTCTCAATACTGTCATAGCAATGTTGTTATGATGTGGTTGAGTATTTTCAGCATTTAGGCCTAGTGAATTGGCCCGCCGGCGACCCCATCTGCAATAAGAGGTTACGACTTGGCCATTACAATTTTGGTGAAAATAAGGTTATAACAGAGGGTTATTAATTCCTCTGTGCAAAAGGGGTTAAAAGGAAATGCACATGTACGGGCAAAATGGTGGAACAATGAGCTGTGGTGGGATGAATAAGCAACCAATTAAGTGTAGCAGCTGGCTGATGATGAAGCAAAATGTCCCACTGTCTATTATTCATTATTACATGCTGTCAGACTGCTCATTGTACGAGAACAGCGTACATTTGCGTGAAACAAAAGAATTAAAAGATCATCATGTGTGTTATGAATGGTTGGAGTGACATTAGTGTTCAAGCATAAAGCGCTGCTGCATGTCCCTGGCATTTGCAGCGCAGTACAAAGCTCATTCCCATTTGTTGTGAATTTCATAACAAGCCTTGGCTGTCTAGTCTCATAAGTCAATACATAGGGCCCAAAATTGGGTCCCTATTATATTGTATGTATGCAGGGCTATAAAAAAAACTTTTTTCGCAACATCTACTCACCAATTTGGCAAGTAGATGTCACATCTTACTGTCCAAGCAAGCTTACACTCTCTACCAGCTAATTCAGAAACCTGATTGTGTGCATTGAGTGGGGTAGCCTTTCAGATGACTTTGTCCCGAGACATATGATACGTAGTACACGTGATTAAAGGACTGTCCAGGGCTCTTGTATTGAGAAGGATCTTCATGTTGCATGTGCCCCCTATTGGAAATGTGCCCCCCCCAAATGTCAGTGCACACCAGTGCTTACACATGCAGATGTAGCTTCATTCACATTGACCACATTGGGAAAATGAAGATGAGATGAGCCAAAGAGAACTCTGCATGGCCCTGCCGTGGCCTAACTGTATAGGGCACTGGGTTACTACACCGGCGACCCAGGTTCGATTCCAGCCCGGGTCATTTGCTGATCCTTCCCTGTCTCTCTCTTCCCACTCATTTCCTGTCTCTCCTGCACTGTCCTGTCAAAAAAATGGAGGCAAAAAGGCCATATTATATACGCATAGGGCAGCCATGGCCTAGTGGTTAGAGAGTTGGTCTTTCAATCTAGGGGTTGCCGGTTCGAATCCCCCACGACCTCTCCCTACACCTCCATCCATGGCTGAAGTGCCCTTGAGCAAGGCACCTAACCCCACATTGCTCCAGGGACTGTAACCAATACCCTGAAAAATAATAGTTGTAAGTCGCTTTGAACAAATGAAAGCGTCAGCTAAGTGAAATGTAATGTAATGTAATATAGAGAGAGAGAGAAAAGAGAAGAGAACAATGTACTGTATGTCTCAAAACAGAACATTGTGATGACAGACTATCTCAAAACATCAGTGTCTCACAGTAGGGGCTCAAATTACAAGAGCTATTTTTTTGTGTGAGAAAAGGCAGAAATGTGTTGACGCAAGCGTATGGTAAATGAAATAGAGAAATGATGATTGGAGCAGCGTAAGCACACCCAGAGCATCTGCTGTTTCCCTGAACAGGGGGACTATTTACTGGGACACTGGGACTAGTGTGGCATGGCTTCAAGGAAGAGAGAGAGAGAGAGAGAGAGAGAGAGAGAGAGAGAGAGAGAGAGAGAGAGAGAGAGAGAGAGAGAGAGAGAGAGAGAGAGAGAGACAGAGAGACCCCTTGGAGAGTCGGTGTGTGCTGTGTGTGTTTAGGGGCGGTTGTCTTGTAGAAATCTGAAGGCGGTAAGGGGGAGACATTTTCAGGGCACACCATATGGCTTTGGCTGTGTCCCAAAACATACCACTGACTTAGACAGGCCAAGATGTCCTACACTGTCTTATCTAGAGATGCACGCCTTAGCCAGCCCATTTAAAATGACCAACATTACAAAGATGATACTATTGCACATTTTTTGAAACGTTTGTATGCATTTACTTTGTTGCGATTTCAATGTTTTCTATTAAGTTGAGCAGCGACATTGTTATACAGTCAATGTCAGTACAATCCAGTACCATTATAAACAAACAAAAATGTTCTTCTTTTTGGCCTTTTCTTTCCCTCTGTAGCCTTGTTGGATAACACAGCACTTCCCATCTCTTCCCGACTTCTCTGATACAAAAAGACACAGTTTGTAATTGCACGGAGGTCGCAACATATTGCAGCCAGTGTTTGCTTCCTGATAGCATCTCTCAACGCGGGCTGTCAGTAAAATGGAGGTCTCCCCTACATCAGCACATCCCTGGGGATGTAGAGACTTATCATCATTTTTATTACAGCGCTACCAGATAGCAAACTGCATTGGGCAGCGCGCCGCTACCAGATAGCAAACTGCATTGGGCGCCGCGTCACGTCAGAGCGGCTGACTGATATTGGAGGTGGTGTGACAGTCACTTTGGTTAAGGCCCCAGGACTAGAGCCTAGAGCCCTCCCTGTTATGAGTCCAGGCGGATGTACAGGTGGATGTACAGCTTATGGCTGCACAGCACTAATATCCAGTTAAAGGATGGTCACCATCCTAAAAGGACCGCTGATCATCCCTCACATGCAGATACTGGCACTGGAACTGTGCACAGCACCGGTAAGAAAATGCTGTATTACAGTTTTTCTCGATTGCCTACACACAATTTTCGGAATCGGTCTTCGAATTCTCAAAACTCTACACACAAATCTCCAAACCTCACACACAACGGGCCAAACTCTTCACTACCTCTGAAAAATGCACGTCTTGTCTCAAAACAATGTACTCCCTTCTAAAAACCTCATTTTGTCGTCAAATGACACACACAGACAGTCACTACAATACACATTTGCAGACCCATTAAAACACTGTTGGGCACAGGGTAAAACTAATTTCTCCCAGTAACTTGGGCTTTTTTTGTTCTGGATTGCATGGATACTGTGACATAAGTTGGAAAAACTTCATTCCCACAACACACAAACAGACACAGAAAGATTTGTATGTCTTTTTCACAAAAATAACACAAAGATAAACCCCACTGCCTATTTGGCAGTACAAAAACCCCATTACATTACTGTATAGCCTATTGCTATGAAAAAAAACTCTATACTCAACTTGAAACACAGTAGAAACTTATTTTCTTCAGTGTTCTACTTACTAAAGAGGGTATTTTTCTGTAGTAAAATACTGAAATATTGTTTTTAGACTCGGAGTACACAGACGTGTATATATTTTACATATTTTTAAAAATATTTAAAAATTGCACTAATGTATTGTAAAATATTGGGTAACCACATGAAAGTTATGTCTTGTATAACATATTTTTGAGTTCAAAAACTAAACAAATGGGTTTTCTCCTTGCATCCACTCATTTTTTATCAATATGACATGCAATGTGTGTCCTTATGGGGTGATGATTTCAGATTGTAAACCGGTATGAAGAGAGTTTGCCCATGTGATGAGGAAGTGAACATAGTTGCAGTTGATTGTAGTGTTGTGAATGACAGTGTGTTCCATGAGAAACCCAGTGTTTTTCTTTATGAAAATTGAGTGTAATCCAGAGAATTGTGTGTAATGGTGTGAAAAGAGTGTGTTTTAAAACTGGAATTTGAGTGTTAAGTAGGAATTGTGTTTAGTGTTCAGTGACATTGGTTAGGGGAGTTGGGAAATGGGTGAGATGTTCCGAGAATTGTGTGTGAAGTACCAGAACTTGTGTGGAGGCAATCGAGAAAAACTGTAATATCCAGTTAAAGGATGGTCACCATCCTAAAAGGACCGCTGATCATCCCTCACATGCAGATACTGGCACTGGAACTGTGCACAGCACCGGTAAGAAAATGCTGTATTACAGTTTTTCTCGATTGCCTACACACAATTTTCGGAATCGGTCTTCGAATTATCAAAACTCTACACACAAATCTCCAAACCTCACACACAACGGGCCAAACTCTTCACTACCTCTGAAAAATGCACGTCTTGTCTCAAAACAATGTACTCTCTTCTAAAAACCTCATTTTGTCGTCAAATGACACACACAGACAGTCACTACAATACACCTTTGCAGACCCATTAAAACACTGTTGGGCACAGGGTAAAACTAATTTCTCCCAGTAACTTGGGCTTTTTTTGTTCTGGATTGAATGGATACTGTGACATAAGTTGGAAAAACTTCATTCCCACAACACACAAACAGAAACAGAAAGATTTTTATGTCTTTTTCACAAAAATAACACAAAGATAAACCCCTCTGCCTATTTGGCAGTACAAAAAACCCATTACATTACTGTATAGCCTATTGCTATGAAAAAAAACCTCTATACTCAACTTGAAACACAGTAGAAACTTATTTTCTTCAGTGTTCTACTTACTACACGTAAAGAGGGTATTTTTCTGCAGTAAAATACTAAAATATTGTTTTTAGACTCGGAGTACACAGACGTGTAGCCTATATATTTTACATATTTTTAAAAATATTTAAAAATTGCACTAATGTATTGTAAAATATTGGGTAACCACATGAAAGTTAAGTTGAGTTCAAAAACTAAACAAATGGGTTTTCTCCTTGCATCCACTCATTTTTCATCAATATGACATGCAATGTGTGTCCTTATGGGGTGATGATTTCAGATTGTAAACCGGTATGAAGAGAGTTTGCCCATGTGATGAGGAAGTGAACATAGTTGCAGTTGATTGTAGTGTTGTGAATGACAGTGTGTTCCATGAGAAACCCAGTGTTTTTCTTTATGAAAATTGAGTGTAATCCAGAGAATTGTGTGTAATGGTGTGAAAAGAGTGTGTTTTAAAACTGGAATTTGAGTGTTAAGTAGGAATTGTGTTTAGTGTTCAGTGACATTGGTTAGGGGAGTTGGGAAATGGGTGAGATGTTCCGAGAATTGTGTGTGAAGTACCAGAACTTGTGTGGAGGCAATCGAGAAAAACTGTAATACGATACTTGACCACAGGGGTGTCAAACTGTCCAAATCTGGCGTGCGGAGCCACCCACCATACTTCTCCCATTCCAGGATGCCCCACAACCCATGCTGGGGTCCCTCGGATGGCTAACACAGCAACATACAAAGAATATTGTTAGGATGTTTTTTTGAAGAGTTGATGTGTGATGATGGAATAGTTAACAGAGATACAGCTCTGTATTCTCCTTTCAATGCCTGTGGTTGCTGTTCTTTCAGTGACAGTGAAACAAGTCATTTCAGACTCACTGATGCACAGTCTATTGAAAAAAAAACCCAACAACACGAAGCGTCATAGAGGGAGCATATACAAGCATTCTTATGACATTTTGCTCAGTCAAGGAAAAAAAGGGGAAAGCTGCTGTGGGGCAAGAGATCCCTCAGGATCCTCATCTGTTGTTTGTTTGCTGCTGTCCACTGGCCAAGCGTGGCTGATGGGAAACGCTTCCTCATCGACTCCTGGTGGCTGATGGGAAGTGCTTCCTCATCGACTCCTGGTGGCTGATGGGAAACGCTTCCTCATGGACTCCTGGTGGCTGATGGGAAACGCTTCCTCATCGACTCCTGGTGGCTGATGGGAAACGCTTCCTCATCGACTCCTGGTGGCTGATGGGAAACGCTTCCTCATCGACTCCTGGTGGCTGATGGGAAACGCTTCCTCATCCACTCCTGGTGGCTGATGGGAAACGCTTCCTCATCGACTCCTGGCCCTCGCAGGCCCTCGCAGGCCAGAGGCATCGCTCACCGCACTGCACTGGTGCAAAGGATCAGGCCAGAGGCATCGCTCACCACACCACACTGGTGCACAGGATCAGGCCAGAGGCATCGCTCACCGCACTGCACTTCTGCACAGGATTAAGGGGCGTTGACAGCTTTGTCCAAGCAGGCCCAGGACTAAGTCATCTGAAAGGGCACGGCGCCCACCCAATACACATACACACTGTCAATGGGGACCCAAATCTGGGCCCCCTCTGGCCCTGAGGCCGAGACAACTGACCCCTTTGCCCCTCCCCATCCACTGTCAACTTCCCTGCACAGGACTGTCAGCCAGGGCGGTGACTGCGTTGCCGTGTTCTGTTCAACTCTCCCACACGCCCGCCCGCTTGGGCCTGTTCATCACCCAAGCATACAGCGGGTGATCATTTGAAAGCACTGCCTTAGTCTGACCTAAAGCCGTCTTGCTCTTGCGTCCTCCCTCTAAGGCCCTTTTTTTGGGAGGGGGAAAACAAAAGACTTATGGACACACACAACTCACTCGGTTTGATCCCCCCGACTGATGCCGGTTGTCAGTTTTGATAAACCGCTCGGGTGTGGAGTTGAGAAAGCCAGAAGGCAAAGGTTGTCGACATTCACTGGAATCATGCTGACATATGCTGTATCTTTTGGCACCGCCTCTCCGAATTGACTAATGCCGTTGGGGTGGTGGTGGTGTGGGTAGGTAGGGGGTGGTGGTGGTGGTGGTGTGGGTGGGTGGGAGGAGAGGGTGGCTGGTGGTGGGTGGTTGTTTTTTTTTCTCTCCTGCAGTTGAGCATTCTCAGTCACTCACCGGGACTATTTGTTTTTTCCCTTCTGCGCTGTGTGACAGCAAATGAGTTGTCTGTGAAGGAGACTTCTGCTTGTGTGTCTGCCTGTGTCTGCTGCGAGGGTGACAGGACGGATGTGTCTCTGTTCTTGGCATTGATAGGCCGTGACAGATCCAATCACTCTCCCCAGTCCCGGCCCGTCTGTTGATGGCCACTAAGGAGGATGACACGGGGATGTTTGGGTGGTCATTTTCCACGTAATGAATTATGCAATGAGGGATATCTATCACACTCCTCCTGTCCTGTGACGTCCTTCTGTCTTTATATCGGGTATACTTTATACTTTTTGTGTTGGTTGTAACTGAAGCCTGTTAATCCTCCATTTTCATTTTAATAATGAGGTTCTTTCAGCAAGCGGTATAATATCAATAGCTCTGTGCAGCTGTGAGACACCACAACGTACTCATTAATTCCTTTTTCCAATGGGGTTCATCAACAAATCAAAAATGAGGAAAAGACACAAGGCACAGGATTCGTTAGTGAATAACTTGTGTTAAGTGCCTTCTGATTAGTCTGGCCACTTAGCATTCTGTCCCCCATACGTCTTCATTGCCCTTCGTGAGATTCAGGGAGAAAAATATTGCTCTGTGCTCTCAGTCTCTCAGAGAGCCAGTGTGTATATTTTCCACTTCAGCCCCTGCGAGTAACTGGAATTGAAGCTGAATGTTCCACAACAGCGTTCATGGCCAGTCAAGTCAAGTATCGCCTCACGACTGTTATATCACCTTAGCCAAGGACACGCTCTGATCCTTACAATGTGTTACCCTGGGGCTATGGCAGGCAATAGAGTTGTTAGTTACAATGTGTTACCCTGGGGCTATGGCAGGCAATAGAGTTGTTAGCGCCACAGACTGCAGCACAGCTCTGGCCTGTCAATTAGTGTTTCCCAGCCTGACGGACACAGATGGACATGGGTCTGGATTGTATTGGTGGTAAAGGGAAATTCACTTTTCGCCTTACAGCCTCCCTTATTGTCTGTTTGCATTAGCAGGGTTTGGCCTAGACCTTCACTTGTCGACTCCAGTGAAGATGATTCTTTAGAATATGAATGGACCCTGAGTAGAATGTCCAGCTCGCTGACAAAGCCACTGCTACCAGAACATTATTCAGATTGAAGTGTCTGTCTAATGGACCTGTATTTGTCGACGTGAAAGTGAAGGGCAAGGACATACTTGCTTGCTGCAGAATACTCGTGCACATGGACTTTTTCATGCAGGAATGCGTTGCCCTGCGTATTGTAAAGATATTTTCTTGGTCTTTTATGACTTTATTGATGATAGGACCGTTTAAGAGGTGGACAGGAAGCGAATGGGGAGAGAGATGGGGAGGGGTGAGCAAAGGACCCAGGCCGGGAATCGACCCCGGATTGGCTGCATGGCAGACGAGTACCCCACCGGTTGGCCACGGCAGGGCCTGCCATGCGTATTCTATGCATGAATGCATTGCCATGCGCATTTTATGTCAATATTGTGTGCAGCAGACTCAGAGCACCAGACACAAGCTATGCAGATGCGTCCAGTGAGATATTAACAAAACTGTGAGGGGTCATCTTCCTAACTGTCATGTTGAGGTCACAGTAAAGTCAAACATGATGGAAAACATTAATGAGAGCCTTGTTGGCTATCTGCCCCCAGAGGTGGCAAAAGTAAAAGTAAAACAAGAAAACACAGTTTCCTTCCTGCACAACTAACTTATCTGGGTAACCAGTAGACCCGTGTACTTGTCTTACG